>NC_091139.1:22403214-22703214 GCF_041381155.1 Argopecten irradians
TCTATGCATCTGTCTTAACCGTAGATATTATTGACTCATAGATTGTTACATATGCTATTTTTTCAAGGTTCAGTACACATTTCTGTCAGCAAATGACCATGCCATTATTTTTACTAGTGTTTAAAGCATGTACTAGGAGTGCTTGTTTGACCAGATTCATATCAACTTACTTATTAATATTCTTATGAATTAGTTAAAGCCTGCATCAATGTTTTAGTTTGATATTGCTATCTGGAGCGTAGGTCGATAAACCGCCATTTTGTTTATAATGATAATTTCTGTTTGATTTATCTTGTTCTACTGTCATTAAAACGAAATACATTGTCAAAATGAATATTCATCTAGCATACAGAAAGTTTATTTCGAACTCAAAGGGTAACAACGTATCTGAAATGGCTATTATTTTTTTAATTGGATATGTGAAACCAGATTGATAATTTTGAAGAGGTTATTAGTAAAAGTTATTAGCTTACCGTTAATGCTACAATTACCATTATCTTCAGTACAATTTAATTAAAATGAAACAAATGTAAATTTTCATTACGCGGGTAGTCTTATTTGGGGCATTTGACTATCACCAGTACTGCGCAAGACAGCAAAACAGCGAAAGGAATCTTCACTGTAAATATTGATTACGCAGAAAATCCTGCATTTATTTTTTTTTTAATTTTTTATTTTCGAACATTTTACACAGTATATATAAATGGACACTAACACACAAACACTTGCATATGCACTCATTCACAATACTTAAAAACATCAAATTGTACGTTATGAGACATCCATAAAAACATATATTTACCATTAATAGCAAACCATAACGCACATATATGCATGCTCTCACTCTCTCTCTCTCTCTCTCTCTCACATACACACACACACACACACACATATATACATACAGACAGACAGACAAGACAGACAGACAGACAGACAGACATACTAAAGAAGAAAAATAAGAAGGAAGAAGAAAGAAGAGGGAGGAGGTACTGTTACACATACACTATATTATAGTTTAAATATATTATATTAAATAAAAAAATAAATAAATTGTTCTGAAGAATCGTGCTGATCGGCTATATAAACCGGTTAACCCTAACCAAAGATAAAAAGAAAATTAAAGTGAGTTGGCAGTAGTAAAATACTAAGTGAAAGACTAGGGTAAAGGTATATACTTAAAGGTCCAATAAAGGTTTCCATTTCCTCCAGCCTATTTCAAATTCCCTTTTCATATGGTCACTTTGACTAAAAAACATATATTTTTGAACTAAAAAATTATCCTTAATTACATCAATAAGAGCATTGATATTTAAAGAGTTGCTAAGACATCTGGTTTTATAAATGTAATGTTTCATAATTATCAAAATTTCATTGTCAACAGAGCTACAATTTTGTAAAACTATTCCAAAAAGAAATGAATCTTTATTATAAGCAAAAGGAATAAACAATAAATCTAATAAAGTTTCAAAATTTTGAAGCAGAGTTTGCACCTCTTTGCATTCCCATAGGCAATGTATAATTGTCTCCCTTTCTGTATTACATAAAGTACACATTGGACTAGGATTTATTCCTATCTTATGAAGGAAGGTATTAGTAACTAATATATGATGAATAATTCTGACTTGAAACCATATCAATTAGGATTTTTTTGTTACCTTAAATGGAAGATTATATATTTTTAACCACATTTCTGTATCAAAGTTAAAGCTCAAATTCCATTTTCTAGTACCTGTTGGAGTTGTAGATGGAGTTATGATAAACCTATAGAAGTCTTTCACACCCTTTTTGCTTTTAAATAAAATTTCTAATAATTGTGGTATAAAAGGGTATGAAAGTTTCTCTGGTTTTATTTCGAGATTTCTTAAATAGCGCTTTATTGACAATATTAGTCCATGGTGTTGTAAAAAATTAGTATCGATTCCAAATTTTTGTATAAATTCGTCAAAAGAAAGAAAAGTAAAATTGTCAGAATTTTTCATCAAATCATTTAAAATTAAAATACCTGACCTAAACCAATTGGGGTAAAAAAAAAACAAATTTATTATCAACTTTAATATCATTGTTGTACCAGAGAGGTGTTTTGAGGATACACTCTTGTCTATTTAGCCTCATATCTTCAGAATAATTTAATTTATCCCATGCTTTAAAGACATCTTTCCAAAATTGATTACGACATCTGGATATACACAATTTTACATAATCCTTCCCACAATTATATATCTTATTTAAATCTAGAGTTGACTTGAGGATCAGATACCATTTGCCTGAAGACGAAAATAATCTTCTAACCCATCCTAACTTTAATGAATGGATGAAAGCATACAAGTCAATCATCTTAAGCCCACCATCTGCATAATTTTGAATCATAACATCTGATTTGATCTTATGGCATTTACCATTCCACAAAAATTCGAGTAATAAAGAATTTATTGTAGCTAAATATTTTTCTGGTGGGTTTGGTAGGGTTATAAATAGATAGTTAAGTTGCGAGATCAATAAAGATTTAATAACATTGATTTTCCCAATTGGAGTCAAGCTCCTCCTCTTCCAAACAGTAAGAAGTGACTTGAGTTTTACAATTTTTTTGTCAAAATTCATTTTTGGTATCTGATCTAAATCAACTGAAAATTCAACCCCCAAAAATGTAAATCTGGTTTTCCCCCACTGTAAATTCAAATCTGGCCTATATGTTACATTACTGTATTTATAGCTCCCTAACCATATAACCTGTGTTTTACTAGTATTAATATTTAAACCTGAAATTTTTGCATAGTTATTCAACTCAGATATAGACTCATTAAGAGACATCTCTGACCCATCTAGTATTAAACCAGTGTCATCTGCATATTGCACGTTCAAAATTGGTACATTATCTACATCAATGCCTTTAATATGATTATTATGTCTAATTCTTGCAGCTAGAACTTCTGCACATATAATAAAAATGTAGGGAGCTATTGGATCTCCTTGACGACAACCTCTTTCTCATCCTGCATTTATTTGGTGCTGTGGCCATCGATATATACACTTATGTTATTATTCTTTTAAAGAAAACTTTAATTTTAATTTTGGAAAGGTAGTGAGCCTAAAAATAGTTTACATATGTCACTGTATTGAAACTTTGAATATAACAGAAAATTTATCGTGAAGAAAGAACGTCAAAATATAGTGGACAACGGGGAAGAGGGAGAGAAAAATCTTTTCGACTATAGTCGACAACGGTACGGAAAGAATGCGTTCTGCTTCAAGCTAAATTGACTTCAAAATATCGCACTATGATCGATTGCAATTTGGCCACACTACAGTAGAATTCTCGATAATTGGTCAAATAAAGGAAAAATGGATAGTTTCGAGAGATTTTCGATCAAGTTTGAATTTCAGCATTCTGAGTATGTGTATTCTTTTGTAGGCTTTCTTATAGATATAATTTATAGATAGATAATAAAATGGAAAAAGGAACGGAACAGTATGCAATGCAGAAAATTACATTAAGTGGACTATTTCATATATTGATATTAGCTAGCCTCAGAGCAGATCCCTGTGATGCCCCTGCCTGTATGGATTTGGAAGTAGATTTGAATCCATCGAAGACCATTATTTGTCTCATAGGCCGTTTTTGTTTAAACAACCGGTACGGCCGCTTGTTAGAGGCATTATTTCAAGTATAAATCCTGACGGAGCTGTAGTTTTTGATACAGGCCTATGTAGGCTTTGTCAAGGCTCGCCTGAAAACAATTTTAAACCACCAGGTCCGTCTTTACTGAGTCCATATCTTAAAAGCTTATATATTAAACCATCATGCCAAACACGATCAACAGCTTTGCTTATATCACAAATATTATTCTCGCTTTTCTACCATTATCCAAATGTTTTACAATTGTGTCATATTAAGCTAATACTTGAGTATACAGGAGTCACAGAAATAGGTCTCTTATTAGAAGGATCGCTTCGTAAACCATTACCTTTATATATGGGTGATAACTTGGTATTTTTCCACACATCAGGAAGCATACTAGATGATAGAAAATTATCAAATACTACCTAAAGAGGTTTTATTTTGACTGAGAGACACCCTTTATTAACTGAGGAGGAATAGTATCAGGGCCTGAAGGTTTATCGGTGTTGAGAAGATGAAGTTGATCAATTATGTTTTGTTCTGTAATGTCGAAAGTTGAAAAAGTATGCTGTGGCTAGGGACTGTCAGGAGGTAGATCGTCAACATTCTTTTTAGAAAGATATAGATGTAAAATAGTCACTGAATAATTCAGCGTTGTCTATAATGTCTGTCTATATTTTACACCCTAATACCCAACTCTGTCTGTATACCTGTGTCTGTCTGTCTGTCTGTGTCTTTCTTTGTCTGTCTGTTTGTGCCTTTCTGTCTGTATCCCTCACTCATTCCCCCTCTATCTCCATTAGTCTCGGTATGTTTGTTCTGTGTTCTCAATTAAAAATTTACAAAGATATAACTCATTCAGATCAATTTGGATGCTTACATGTACAGTGATGACCTTGTATAATTATCATTATTTTTATGGATGGTGTTGATGCGGGTGATTATATCATATATAATGTTATGTGATGATATTTTTGACAGAGTGACGATAATCATGGAAATGTTAATGCGATTTGAATGATGATGTTAATGTGCATAACTGTAGCTTTAGTGATGCTGTTGTTTGAGTAGTGATGATGATAATCAAATGTAATTTGCTAATGTTGGATATGATGATTACTGAATGAGGATGCATATTCAGTGGGTATTATGCTGCTGCTGATGATGATTGCTGTATGATGATGTGTGTTGAGTGGGTATATGTAGGATAATAAAGGATAATGAATGAGTGAATCGAAATGATGAATGACTTGTGTGCTGATGTCTGATGTAACTTTTACATCCTGGAATTGTTTGAAAAATAAAAATAGGATTTTCAGGATTCTCCTTATTTGCCAAGACTGGGATCGGCCTTGCAGACTTTCTCACTCTGCGCCCTACCACGAGACTGCCATCCTCTCATCCTCACATGATGAGCCATCAGATCTGATCTGTCACCAACAAGGTCATCTGCTGGCCGGTTAAGCCTTCGCACTGTTCTTCGAAGTGGATAGTCTCTTCTCTTCCAGACTTTTTTCCACAGCTTTCGGAGCACCACTAACTGAATCTTCATGGCATTTTCGTTGTTTAGTCATGTTAGCAACTCGATCTCGTAACTACATTGAGGGCATTCCAAAGCCTTTCTTTTCGTGATCTCAGACACACAGGTAATATGCTTTCCAATCTAAACCATAATATATTATTGGGTATCATATAATCCATATTGCATGAATTCTGAATATTTTAACTTGATCAATTGTCCGGTATCCATGTAAACGTATGACATTAGTGTTATATCGTGATTTTCTCTATAATAACACTATTTGATTTTTCTTGTTTCTAAAATGTATGTATTTGTTACAAGATTGTGTGTTCGCTCAGGCTGATATTGTCTATTATCAGCTATTATTACCAATTTCTTATTCATTTGAGGAAGAACAGTATGTTTTGATAAAATGGAGGTAGCAGGGAATTATATATGATTATTCTCAGGGTAAGAATACAAAACATGTGATGCCAATACATGTATATGCTTAATATTTCCAAATCTGTGACATAATGCCATTATTTATATGATCTCTTGTAGAACAACAGTGTTCATTTTGTAAGAAGGATTAGTGATGATATTGTTGACGTCATTGAGTATTTATGACGTCACATATACATACTGATAATGTTATCACACACTAATAATGTAATCGTTACTGATGGTGTCATAGTAATTATGACATCATAAAAATGCCCCATATTGATGAACTCCTTGCATGTCCTAGGAACAAACATAAAATATCACATTCAAGTATCAAATCCATTTATTTAAGAATTTTCATTTTTCTTAAATTACATCCCTCTGTTGTTTTCATAAACAAAATCAATCAAAATGTGTCTCTTAGTTTAATTTCCAGTAATGCTGTGATGAATGACTACCAAGGTTGTTAAAATGAATGATCTTAACCTTCATTCAAGGTCACATGGGTCAAATAGACTAAACTCTTTAAAGTCTAACCTATTGAAACTGGTCACTTGTAAGGTTTAACACTTAAGGATATAGATATCATATGAAGCAAATATAGCTTATAAGAAGGCCTTTAAGACATTCTTTGACCTCAATTCAATAAAAAGAAAACTTGTTTGGTTCATATTTCTTTTTTCATATGGTACTGAAATTTTATAATTGGTGCGTGAGTTAGGAAGTCGGTGGACCGCAAATCAAAACCATGTTACTGTGACATGTATTCCGACCATTGCCATCCATTGAAAAAACCTGTTCAAATGGTATCTTCTTCAGCTTAAAATAGATCTATTTAGTAAGCTGATGTCATTGAAAGATGAACATCCCTGTTTGCAATGTATGCAATCTGCTGTATATGTGTGGACATCTGTATGATTTGAGAGACTGAGATTTATAAGCATACAACCAAAATAATCCGCTATTACATCTAACCCAAAAACATACTGTTAACCGCCAAGCCAGTCGTTTCGCTTCATTTATACTGAAAGCTTAGCAAGAGTAGAGACTACCACTTTTAAGACTATGATGTGTCTCGACCAGAAGACAGAACCCAGAGCTTTCCTCACATACTCATCTCAGGGCCAAGAGTGTGGCAATTTAAAAAAAAGACGTAAGGAAGAAGAAAAAACGCCAGATCCCAAATTTATTTGCATTTGACGACAATGCAATGATGGTAACAGGTACCGTCTCAACAACCTACTTGCAGTATAGTTGCATATAGGTTATTCCAGGTGAGACACTAGGCCATATATAAGATTCTGCAATGTGTAGATTATTGTGGTTTTCATAAAACTGTTATTTCAATCTCATCTATGGGATTAAGCTTTTAAGAGAGTTAATACAAAAATTAACTATGGTAGATATTTTAATACAAATGCATTTAAAATTGTATCAATGAATAAAATATATTATTAATGTATGCCTGTACTGTAGGTAGGGCGTTAGAAGTGAACCTGCTATCCCAATATTGTATGGTCTTAAAAGGAGACTTTTGTAATCTTATCTTTTTTCATAACCTCTCATTTCATCATTTGCTTTGAGGTGAGCGTTTGTCTTGTTAAAGAAGGTTCTGCGTTCTGTCTCCTGGTATAGGCATACTATGTAATAGTTTATTGTGCTGCTAAGTGCTGAACATAAAGGGAATGGGATGACTGGTTTGCCCATTTTAAGGTTCCGTACAATATTACCAGCTAGATGAGTTGTTGTCTAGCGGCATACTTCAGTCGAATAGTGCCATAGTAGAGTTCCGGTTTTACATGGAGACCGAATACGCAGCTTCCTAAAACATTCATTCGTACACGCAACAAACTGCTTACAGTCTCCGACCTACCGACCCTATTTTTTGTCAATGTAACCATAAACAGATATATTTTTTCTGCCTTACAGTGGGGAGTCTGACTGTTAAAGATCACTAGGCCCAATCAACCAACCAATTAACTACCCGGTAATGTTCTGAGAATTGTTTGGCAATAATTTAATTTATCTAAAACTTAGGGGATGAATATCCACTTACATTACCATAAGAGACATTTTGAAAAAAAAGAAAAAAGATGGACAACATTTTGATTAATAACACATCAAAATAAAAACACAAAAACTACGCTCATATGCATTAGTTTTTGAAATATTTGAAAATTCTGGTATCCGTTTCATTATTATATTTTTTCAATAACAGTCAAAAGGAAGATCATATGATGGTTTTGGGATGCGCTATGCCGTCTTACCTAGGATTACCACAACAGCAAGTTCTAAGGCCTTATAGTACATGAGATAATGTCTAAACCAGACAATGTACTTATTAAAAACATTACAGACGAATGGATCAAAAAGTAGAATATTGCATGAACTTTTAACTCCTCCCGGGAAGGGGGGGTACCAATCATAACTAAGCCATATTTTAAAAAATGTCTACAATATTACTGAAAATATGATATATTATAGCTTTTATCAATTATCAATCATTTGTATTAAGTAACCCAAAATATATAGGTATAGACACAAAAACAAAGACTCTTTATGAAGAAGCTATTAGATTTTACGGAGGTCATTTTGATAAACAAGATTGATGGAAACAGCTTTAACCAACAAGCTTACAGTAAATGTTGCAAGAAGCACATGTCCCCTGCCGTCAATTACATTTTTAAATCTATAGCAAGTTATAATTATTGCTTAGTTATGCTATCAATGTATGAAGTCTAAACAAATTCTGTGGATGTGTTCTCGAGTTATCGTCCAGAAACTAAAATTAGTTTTTTCTTTCTTTCTATTTTTAACAACAGTGTGAACTTTGTAGTTGACCTTTGACACCAAATTCATTCCCAAGCTGTGTCGCCTCCTATGCTATCATTGTATGAAGTTTGAACAAATTCTGTTCCTGTGTTCTCGTGTTATCGTATGGAAACTAAAATCGGTGAGACAGTCTATTTCAACTAATAGCTGCCTTTGTAGTTGACCTTTTGATCCAAAATTCAATCCCAAGCTGTGTTCTCTCTTATGTTACCATTGTATAAAGTTTGAGCAAATTGCGTTGGTGTGTTCTTAGGTTTAATATCGTCTGGAAACTAATATTTTGTGAAAACATATGTTTTTAGCAACAGTGACCTTCGCAGTTGGCCTTTTGACCACAAATTCAATCGTAAGCTGTGTCGCCTTCTATGCTATCATTGTATGACGTTTGAACAGATTCTACTCATGGGTTCTCATGATATGGTGTGGAAAATGAAATTTGTGAAACAATCTAATTTAAGTAACATTGACCTGTTTAAATACAGCTTAACAATCCGGCCAAGTGTCATCGTACATTATTATTGATATAAATAAGTTTTATCATACAATGGTTTTCCCAATCAAGAATGATGGAAGTAATTATAGCAGGTTGAGAGCATTCTAATGTCAACTTTACACGTGTATTTTGATTTGGTTTTAGGTAGCAGAAAACAGTAGATTTGGACAATCTATGAAATTAAGGCGCATGCCTTAGAAATATAGATATAGTCATTTAACTGTAAAAAATACCTGTACAAAAGTATATATATAATTAATCAGCACAACTTTTGCAATTACAATTTGATATTTTGATACAGATTTGGCCATGTTCTGCGCTTATTCATGCATGTGAATACCATGGTAACAACAAAAAAATACCTGAAAAATTGCAAAATATCATGATTTTTAGCCCAAAATTGCAGAAAATTGTACTCAATTTTTTTCTTAAGACCTACCTTAAATTGAGCACTTCTATCACAATGGCAAAATAAGCCAATTTATTTCATAGGTCGATTAGGTGGATTTTTCAATATTTTTGCCTAAACCCGCGCCATGGATTTTCCTTCAAGTAAAGCTAGCATTTCCGGTCAAGACGCACTTCCGGAGGAGCCCAGAATTGTAATCTCTAACCCATTTTTGTTATGTTTATTTTTGAAAAAAATGAAACTTATATCAAACCCTCCATATTGGATGCACCAATTTCAGAATATATTTGATTTTTAATTGTTTATGCATTGCTCAAAACAGGGGCTCCCCACTTAATAAAAATATAGACCGTGGCCAGGCTGTTCTTCTCTGGTTTGCTACCTTATATCAATTGACTGACAAAGGGAGGAAACTCGAGGTTCCATATCACCAGATGGTCGAAGAGCGTTAATTTTTTATTTCCACGGGTATAGGTCGTAACTTCAACCATATTAAGGTTTTAGCTAACTCCTTTGGCATACATAATTTATAAGTACATTATGGAACATTCTTTTTATATCATTTTGCAATATTCAGATTGATAGTCATTTAAAAATATACACCACGGAGGAATAAATTAAGAAGGCGTTGTGCGTGTTTTTTGGGAATACACAACTCCGTCTAGTAATATAGTTCTTAAAAAATCATATAGCGATAGTGATTGTACATACTTATTTCCATATATTAATATCTGTTCACTAATTTATCCTTTTTTTCATAACAGGCATTAAGATAGGAAATTATAAAAAAAATATTTATTTTTCATCGCGGATTAGTTTTCATGTTTTGTTGTGTTGAGGCTCATCGATCGTAGCTATGACTGCTGTTTCAGAGCATAAAAAATTGATTTTAAAACTTTTTTAGTCCACCATCATTGATGGTGACTATTTAAATCGCCTTTCGTCCGTGGTCCGTCCATCCGTTTCTCAAAAGCAGTGAAGGAATCTTTCTAAAATTTCATACGTAGATTCTACTGGAACCCTATTTGTATATAACACATTTTGGAAGCGAGTGGTTCTAACAGCCATCTTGAATTTTGATATTTGAAGTTTGTTATTTGTTATCGCTATTCATCAGAAAGTGCTGAAGGGATCTTTCTCAACTATTTGTAGGTTCCCAAAGTGCCCTACTTGTACACGGTAAACGTGATGGCCGAGAGGCCGCCGTCTTGGATTTTGGTACTTGAAATTTGTCACCGCTATTTCCCAGAAAGTACAGAAGGGATCCGTCTCAAATTTCATATGTAGATTTCCCTATAGCTTTAGTTGTGTCTGTACAATATGTTTTGGGACAAACCGATCAACAAGATGGTAGACAGGCAGCCGTCTTGGATTTTGATAGTTAAAGGTTAAAAAGCAGAGGAAAGATCCCTCTTTCCATTGTTAGGCAGAGATAATTCTTTGTTGAGCGCCAACATCCCTCTGGAATATTTTGTTAATATATTGTACATATTAAAGTTTATCATTACTCACATTAATGCCTAATAATTCAATTACAGTGGACCAAGTAAATATGTACAGCAGAATTTAGCCTGATACAGCTAAACTCTATAAAATATCGGAAGAAAAATTGTGAAAATTCGGCTCTTAAAAGCGAAGAAAGATTTCTTTTAAATAGCCCCAAAATGAGTCCTTCCTTAAAATCCCAATATAAGAAAATCTACAAACAACAGAAGCAAATTATTTCTCATATCACCTTTTTTTTAATTTCTGATTTAAAAGTTATCTCACTATTACCTTTTACATGGTTCGTCACTATAATACATTCGACATAAAAGTGTGAAGATAAACTTAATAAGTTTATATCAACATATCGTTGAAGTATCCATGACTTCATTGTTTTGGTTCACTAATTAATTTAGGGTTACCATCGGGTAACCGGCAACTCGGTCGGAAGTATGTGAACTTGCTACAAATATTGATAATTGTTATTTCAAAATCTGTAAAACGTTTTTTTTTATACATTTCGAATCAAACTTTAGCGAGACTGAACTATCAGAGAAAAGCATCATTAATCAATAAATGCAAAATGAATATATTTATATCAATACCTAGCCATATTGAACAATAAATCACAATTCAAGATGATGGGCTAATATCAATCACTAGAAAAGATTGTTCTACGAAGGTATAGTCCCCTGTTTGAACTAGTGATATTTCGTATGTTTATTAACTACGTTGACAAAAAGTGTGTATGCATTGGGCCCGTTTTAGGTTTCAATGTTGACTCGTAGATTGTTGTGGTGATTGTAAGTATCATTTATAATCGTCATTTGCAGGACTAGGTCTAAAAGGACTCGATGTGTCAATCAAGCACAACAAAGCGCTTCTTGTTTTAGACACACAAATATATAGTAACATGGTTATTTGATGACAGAAATATGTAATGAACCCTCTGGAGTCAACTGAAATGTACATTTTTTAGCATCTTTTGTCAAAATTTACAAGCAACACAACAATCTGCTACCCGACAGGAATATATAAAGTTAGGCTTGATGCATACGTACTATTTATCAACCTAGTTATGTTGAACTACATCTAAGAAGTGAAATACATGTGTAGATATGTAAAATATCAGTAGTCTTAACAAGGACTAAACTCTTAACGCAAAGAGACAAGAAGAAACTTGTTGAAAAAAGAAAACTATACCAATGTAAAAGTCATGTTAACAATAACATAATGGTTTGAATCCACTTTTTACTATTGCAATATTTTACTCTTTTGAAAATCACGTAGTTTGAGAAAATTACACGAGTACATAGTTAAAGTGAATAGTCGGGCAAAGAAAACCAGTCTAAATGCGTTCATTGGCCTTCCAAAAGTTTTCCCATATTAATACGACGGTCAAGTTCTGCTTACGTTTCCCAGTTCTGACCATTGAAATAAAGAAAAATTGAAAGCATTGAAAGCGAGGCTGCGTGGAAATGTAACCACGGACATAGTCAGCCGGGAGGACGTTTTAGGATTCCTATACTTTAAATTAATTTCTACTCACGCAGACAGATCTTGACGAGAAAGTTTATTTTTCTATTCCATAAGAAATTATACTGGATACATTCACGCCATTTTTACCGACTGTTGCCATCCTTGCCCGACTGTTCACGTTAATGTGTTGGAGTTCACATCATCAGTATATTATTTTAAGTGATACGTATATATATATTTAAATATACTCCTTGGTTGTACTTCATTCACAAGAGTTAGTTATAATCTTCTTCATTAAGAAATTCTAACTCCACCAAAGTTGTTTTCACATTTTAATGTGAGTTCATCGCATTTCCGTTCAAGTATGGCGAAAATCGAGCTTGCGTCAGAAATAAATATAATTCTTGTGAAATCCTCAATCACAAATAGCTATGGAATCACTATGACAATGACGTTACCATGACGTCAAATGTACAAAAACACACAACCAGAATATAAGTCTACACTTTTCCACACATCCTCCAGCACGGCTTTTGTGAATGTCGTCAAAATACACTGTCTAATCAATATTGCTCATAAGGGAAATCACCATCTTTCATTCCGAAAGTTAATAAAGCAGTTACCACCGACATCCGTTTCGTATTATATGGGTATACAACTTTATGCAAATAATATATTTTGCAGTTGAAGTGAAACTAGTTATCTTGTTTTAGCACTGATGATGTCTCACTACCACTGTCAACAGCGATGGCGTGTCTTAATGGAGGCGTTCCCCAACTAACTCTCTAGTGGAGACAGCTTAGTCGTTCTCACATTCACTAAGAGAAGTACCTTGATCCGTAACTGGGTCTGTATGCACAGTACCTTCACTTGAACCTGTATAATATATAATAATAGGTTCTTAGGGGGCAATCCACCATGGAACTTTCTATAGCAGTAATGAGACACATTTTAAGTTATCCCTGTCTATTATCCACTAGAAAGAATATCAATATCATTATACACTCGGCCCCGGCCACAAAACAACTCCCACGTCTCTTTTTGTAATCTTTGTTTTCGTTTTCTTTGTAATCTCTTTCTATTTCGACGTTTGTTCTTTCTTCCGCGTCTTCGTTTCTTTCCCCGTTTCTTTCCCCGTTTTCTTTTTCTGTACTTTTGTTTCTTTTTTCGTCTCCGTCGTCTGTTTCGTTTTCCAAATGGCTTTTTCCTTTTCTCAAGCATTAGATCTGAGTTATTGTGCAACAGATCTGTAAGAATACATCAAACATCAGGCCTAAGTTAAGAAACCTCCTTCATTGTTAGCCAGGATCGATAAAAACTAACATTAAGATCCAAAACCTAAACTCGTTTGAACGGCACTTCCGGACATGCTCGGCTTCTGTTTTTCCACTTCCGGTAATGTAGTTATAATAATTAATAGTCGATCGGAAAATAATAAATGATACTGATGTGCATTATAAGATCGAAGAGTTTGTTAGAAGCATTAGAGGAAAAGCAAAACACCCAATTCAGAAAGCATGCCTTATAAAGAAAGAGGCCGATTCAACAATGTCTAATTGATATAGTATGTAAACGTTGAATTCAGCTTTCAGAATTTTGTTTAAAGTTACCGAAATTTGCTTTGTTGTATTGAAGAAAAATGAACACTTTATTGTTAACCAGGATCGATAAAAACTAAAATTAAGATCCAAAACCTTAACTCGTTTGAACGGCACTTTTGGACATGCTCGACTTCTGTTTTTCCACTTCCGGTAATGTAGTTATAATAATTAATAATCGATCGGATAATAATACATTATATTGATGTGCATTTTAAGATCGAAGAGTTTGTTAGAAGCATTAGAGGATAAGCAAAACACCCAGTTTAGAAAGCATGCCTTATAAAGAAAGAGGTCGATTCAACAATGTCTAATTGATATAGTATGTAAACGTTGAATTTTGCTTTCAGAATTTTGTTTGAATTTATCGAAATTTGCAGTATTGAAGAAAAATGAACACTTAACTTATTTTAAAAGTTCTTGATATCAATTACTATAATCACCCTTTGACGCCTCACCTAGGTAAATGACGTCAACATAGATGATAAGGTGTTGGTGTTTCTCACTAGTTCTAAGGAATCCTGTCAACAGGTGATACAAGAAAAACATTGCGATAGGAGTCGCTTAATTAGGGACGGGGTCAGGTCGACCTTTGGGTGTGAGGTCTGAAGTGCCAAACCATCATCACGCTGAAGATCAGCTCAAGATGAGCTACGCGACGTTGTGGAACGACTTTATCATCTAGCTGTTCCATTAATCTCGTTTCTCGTGCAATATGGGTTTCATACTTCTAAATATAATATTATAACCTTTCAAAAAATATTTTCATAAATTAGTCTAATGAAAATATTAGATTGACTGACTTTTACTCATTTTCATAGCGGCTATGAATAACAAAATACATGTATCTTCGGAGGAGCGCTTACGCGCTCAACGGGATATGCAGATAGCTTCTGTTATTCATAGCCACTATGAAAATTAGAACAAGAGGCCCAAGAGGCCTTGACGGTCACCTGAGTGCTGATACAGAAAGAAAATTGCCAAGTTGGTTCAAATCTGTAAAAATTTTTTACGTATTTGGATAATCTTTAAAATTGAACATTCGTATTAGAATTTTTATTTTTTGTTTTTCATTTTGATTCCTATGAAAACAGCAAATAATGTACATAATTTTGTTTTTCCTATATAAACTATAGTAAATTTGACCCCCTCTCCAGGGGAAAATCTGGGATCCCAGGGCCATAAAATTCACAATTTTTGTAAAGGGCCTTAAGACCTTCCAATTTATTTGAGTATCTGGTTCCATCAAATCTGTGAATTAGAAAAAAAGATTTTGAAGTTTAAGCCTATTTGACCCCTTTTGGCCCAGCTCCTAAGGCCCCTGCGGGTCGGCCAGGACAAATATGGATATGACGATAAAATGTTATCTCAGGCTAAAAATTCTAACTCAGTTCGACTAATTTTCTATGAAAAATAAGCAAATAGCGTGAGACCCCAGGGTCAAGACCATCCCATTTATGAAGAGTATCTGGATCCATCAAATCTGTGAATTGAGAAGAAATTTTTGAAGTTTTAGCCTACTTGACCCATTTTGGCCAAGCCCCTAAGGCCCCTGCAGGTCGGCCAGGACAAATATAGATATGACGATAAAATGCTATCTCAGGCTAAAAATTCTAACTCAGTTCGACTAATTTTCTATAAAAATAAGCAAATAACGTGAGACCCCAGGGTCATATAATTCACAATTTTGTAAAGGACCTCAAGACCTTTCAATCTATGAAGAGTATTTAATATTGCCATTTCTGGAATTTCTGAAGATTTTTTAAGTTTTAGCCGATTTCACCCCTTTTGGCCTCACCTCTCAGGCTCCTGGGGTCAGTCGTGGAAAAATTGTTAATATGATTCAATGGCCATCTCATACTGATAATTCTGACAACATTTGACTTATTTCCTATTACAGATGACCAAATAATGCTCAAAAAAGTGTTTTGCTTATATAAACTTTAGTAAACTTGACTCCCTCGCCCAGGGGGAACATGAGATCCCAGGGCCGTATAATTCACAATTTTTGTAAGTGACCTCAAGGCCTTTCTATCTGTGAAGAGTATTTGACTCTGCCATTTCTGGAATTCCAGCAGAAGATTTTTGAAGTTTTCGCCTATTTGACCCCCTTTGGCCAAACCCCTCAGCCCTTGATGGTCAGTCGTAGAAAATTGTTAATAGGATTCTATGGCCATCATATACTGATAATTCTGACAACATTTGACTCATTTCCTATTACAAATGACCAAATAATGCTCAAAAAAGTCTTTTCCCTATATAAACTATTGTAAACTTGACCCCCTCCCCAGGGGGGAACGTGAGACCCCAGGGTCATACAATTTTTGTAAAGGAACTCAAGACCTTTCAATCTATGAAGAGTAT
This sequence comes from Argopecten irradians, assembly GCF_041381155.1. Taxonomy (NCBI): domain Eukaryota; kingdom Metazoa; phylum Mollusca; class Bivalvia; order Pectinida; family Pectinidae; genus Argopecten; species Argopecten irradians. The sequence continues at coordinate 22,419,439 of NC_091139.1, forward strand.
TTGATTCAACCATTTCTGGAATTTCAGAAGAAGATTTTTGAATTTTTAGCCTATTTGACCCCTTTTGGCCCCTCAGGCCCCTAAATTGTTTATCGCCATACGACGGACGATGGACGACGACGGACAAAGGCAATTAGAATAGGTCACTTGAGACTTCGTCTCAGGTGACCTAAAAAGTCATTCAATCACTATATGAAATAGGTAAAAAACTAATTTATTAAAATTCCGAAACCGACAATAGTGAAACGGACACAATAAATATTTCTAAGGTAATTAAATGTTTCATTCCTCGATATACATTCTATATGGTAACAGAAAATACGGACTAAATATATTCAAACTATAAATGATAAGTGTATTAAGGGTGCACTCCTCTGAGAAGTCAAACTTTTCTTGAATTAAACGTTTTTCTCATATAGAGTTTTGGAAATAGGTTTTCATACAAAAAAAAGAAAATGGAAGAAAAAACATATCTCCGTGCGCTCGTTTTTGAGCTATTGTCAATCAAAGATATGGCAATTTTGCAGTTTTGACCATATATATAAGATATTAAAGCCATAATTTCCTAATGAGATATTTGATACATGTATGGATGTTTGCAGAATTAATTTTCCTGCATTCTTCTCTAAAAGTATGCCAGTTTTGATTAATACGATTTATGTTTTTTTTCTCAGAATAACATATGCTACCCCTACCCTTTAATTTTGAGCTACAATATACATCATTTTCAGCCATTTTTGCCAAATTTAACCCTTTATAGAAAAAGTTCTGGTATTTAACTTTTGTGATTATTTTGCATATCAATAATGAATTGGTTGTTCTTTCAAAATTAGGCAGAAAATTGAGGGGTCAGTGTGTATAATTTTTGCCCCATTTGAAAATTTGTTATTTTTCAGAATTTTAGAGTAAAAAAAGTACTCAAATAAGCATTAAATGTAAAAATAAAGTGACAAAAGTGTATTATTTCACACATTAATGCTCATTATTGTAATAACCATGAACCTAGTGAAAATTTACAGCAAAAATAGCTTGATACAGGTAAAAATGCTGTCTTAGTGATGATTTAAGTAAAAACAATTTCAGTAAAAGTTGGTAAAACTGTGCCATTTCTTAAAATCCCTGTATAAAAAACTACTAAAATAGAAATGTAATGTTTTGACAAAATTTGCATCTGGCAAATATTGATAAATTGTATTTGAAAATCTCATAACTTCTTTGATCTTTGCCAAAACGAGACTTCAACGGCACTGAAACCTCAGTAGAATACATCCTTAAAATGATTTCCCCGTGTGATTGATTTTCGCGTATTAAGTGGTAAGAAATAGCGAGATTAAATCGTAACGGAAATGTCTTGTAAAGACACATTAAAACTAGGATTTATAAGTGATCCTTGATTAAAAGTAGGACTCTGGAAACCTCGATCGCAGAACTCAATCGTCGTGATGATGCCGTTATGTATCAAACGAGGAATGAAGTCGCAGTGAGTATAAATAGAGGAACTTACATGAGAGACTATGATATGGAATTTATCAAACAAGTTCAATAATTTGATATAAAGGCTCATGGCATATTAAATTATTTAACGAGTTTGATAAATTTCATATCAAATAGTCACAAGTGTAAGATTCTATTTATCACATTACTTTTATTAATAGAAATAAAAGCAAAGCTTTAAATTAAGTCTCTAGAGCTATATAAACAGTAGAAATCCTGCTCGGATGTGACGATTCCGTCTACTGAGCCAATCATGTGACGTCATATATATATTATGACGCCAAATCTATATGTGACGTCATAATAGTGTTATTACACATGTGTCTTTCGATATTTATGACGTGGCCGTATGACATGGTTCGACGGGCCAGCTATGTGATAAATTATAGTCCTATTCAGTTTATCCTAAATAGCTATTTTTCTTGTTAGTGTCGTTGATATGGTCAGAATGAGTAAGTAATAGACTCCGTCTGTCAATGTAAACTTTTGAAAGCCAGATATATTATTTGTTGTAAAATCACTGGAATATAACGTTACACTACGCTACCCAAAATAGAACACTTTTAAAATAATGGTACAGGATTTTCAGTTTACAATATCAACAAATAATAACTATACTGAACAAAAAATCAAGGTGCTGAATAGCAACTGTGTCATTTTCTTTCCTTATGCTTATTATCTCTATTTAAGCATTGATATAATGAAATTGTGAAAAAAATCCGCGAAACGACTACGTACAACAAACCTTAAAACACCATATGTTTTAAAACAAGAAAATCAATTGCTGAATGGAATCTTTGTGACAGATATGTGAATTAAATAAATTAAAAATGTTTGAACTTTCCTAAAATGAATTCACATTTGGAACTCCTCGGGGAATAGATGATACCCGTTGAGTTCAGGATGAATGAATTCAAACACCATATTTAGGAGGTGTTCCATTTTGGTACTAGAACTTACTGAAACACATGGAAATTAAATCTGAAGGCATCTAGTTGAGGAAAGTTAAGAGAAAAAGTGTTACAATTTGGGTAGCGTCACGTTACGGTTACAGTTCGATTATACCGCAGTATTAATTGAATACTATGTTTTTAGATAATGTTTACATGCAGCACATGCAGAATGTTATTGCATGCAGTTTTCCTACAAGCATCAGACAACAAAATAAAGGGAAAAAGAAAAAACGTAAGTAGTTTTGTATTAAATTAATGATTTGGATAATTAACCTAAAATATTTTCGGCTTTACTTTCATTTTCTATCGTCTTTACATCAACGACTACTATAGTATTCCATGAGAACAAAATAAAACGATTAATTGATATAATTTTCTGTAAAATGATATTTAAGTAGCAATAATCGTTAATTTATTTTCTGATTTCGGACGTGGTAGTTGGTTATCTTTAAACGTCAAACAAAATGAATATCCGAATAATTGAGATGTCCTTTGAATTGTGATTACGTTTTATTGAATGCATTTGTACATTAAATTATTCAGTTATCCATCGTTTATCGATGACGAAAACGTACAACATGTCAAGATTTACAAATGAATATAATAAAACAAAAGCTTTTGTAATTTACAAGAGTAGATATATTCGAATTTTTTTATATCTAAACTTCCAACATACATTTCTTATTTAGTACTTATCAATCACCAAACTATTCATTTATAAAATAAGAAAAAAAATGATGGGGGTAATTGTTTTAATCTTCTGTACATAATCATGTTGTATTACTGTTGTGTTAATTGTCTAAAATCTGTTAATTTAATGGATATATTTCTTTTAAAAATATCATTTCAGGCACAAAAAACCCATTACCATTGTATTATGCAACAAAGAAGCATTGCATTATTGAAATATCTAATAACCATTTTTGATATATATCTTAAATATATCTTGTAACATATACCGTTTACAGCTCGTGATGTCCCAAATCTCAAAAGATATAGGGCAATGAAAACTGGACACTTCGATAGTGTATATCAATTTTCCTAATTGGATGTTAGCATTGAATTTCAGTTTTATAGACAGTTTCTTCAAATTTTACATTCGATTTAAAGTACTTAAAGACGGTCCTCACCTGCACAATGTCGCATAGTCATGCGACAACATCTACTCTCCGCTAAAGCAGGACAGCTGATTCCATTTGAGGACGGATGTTCCAGGACTTGTCGATTACGGGTGGCTATTCCGTACGTGTAACCGCACGTCTGTCCATTGCGCGTACACGCTCCCCACGGATCCCAGGGTCCTACCATACAGTCCACTACGTTTAGATAAGGAGAAAAGATTAATATACATGTTCAGAAAACAACTCTTTTAATAACCTTATTGATTTTAGCAGAAATTTTGAGAGCACACTTTCTTAATGGCTGCTTTGTTATTTCATTGTGTATTTTAGCCTTTTACACAAAACCATTAATTTCGCTTCAACTCTTATTCCGAATTTGCATATTACAGAGTTATCTGCACTTGCTGGTAGGTATTGATTGTGACGTCATGTGTTTGAGAGCGTAACGTCATACGTTTCGGAGAAAACGACGTGAATCGCGCTCACAACAGAATGATGTAACAATCGATACCTACCCGCAATGGAGCTAACTTTGTAATATGCAAAGACGGAATACAAGACTGTTAAGGGTTTAGACCCTGTTTAAACTAGTGATATTTTGTATGTCTTTATATCATTTATTAGGTTTACTTGAACATAACTAAGTTGATAAAAGATAAAAAGTGTGTATGTATCAAGCCTAACCGTATGCATTACTTTTGAGTCGAAGATTGTTGTGTTGTTTGTGAATTTTGTAAAATTATGAAAAAAATGTAAATTTCAGTTTAGCAAGTCCACAGGGTTCGGTACATATTTCTGTCACCGAATAACCATGTCATTATGTTTAATTACTGGTGTTTGTAGCATGTACAATGAGAGCTTGTGTGTGCGGATTCGACTTTATGAAAGTATACACATCGAGTTCTAGTAATGCATATAGCAGTTGTAAATTATATCATGCAGATATGACATACAAGAAAGCATTTCAATCATCACAAATACATCTATTATATACTTTTATGAACATGAAACGAAGACTTGTTTTTGGGCAAAAAATGTTCAACCGATGCAAAACATGCAATTTTGTGGAAATGTGTTTTAACTCTTAAATTAAAGGTTTTGATTAAAACAGTAATCCCACTATGTTCAGATGAAATTATAACACTGAATATGTACATTGGTATTAACTTAAATGCCTCCATATATGTCATATTTGCAAAATGTAATCTACAATCAGCATTAGCATGACATTGTCAAAAAGACTCGATGTGAATGTTTTTGTATAGACGAAATAGATAAATCCGGTCAAACCAGCACCCCTACTACATGCTATAAACATTAGTAAAAATAATGATATGACTATTTGTTGATAAAAGTATGTACAGATCCCTGTGGACTAGCTTAACTGAAATGCACATTTTTGCTTATTTTGCCAAAATTTACAAGCAACACAACAATCTCCGACTCAACAGTAATATCTAAGGTTAGGCTTGATGCGTACACACTTTTTCCAGCTTAGTTATGTTCAATATTTATTAATCATATCTTAGAAGTGATGTATAGGTATGCAAAATATCACTAGTTTTTATATTAGTATTCTTTATGTCTTTATCATCAATAGTTTGTATTAAGTTAACATGTTTGTTCTCACGCTTTACCTATCATACGACAGTCTTTGGAATAATTTGCGTAGTGGAGTCCGTTGGGACATCTTTCGATACAGCGCCCCCTGTAGGATATGTACGGAGGCCGACATTGGGTACAGTAGTTCCTGTTAAAGCAGGTATCGCAATTTGGAATCTGGCAATCTGTTTTGAGAAAAACAGGAAACGAAAACTTGTAAGTAATATATAGAAAGGTAAGTCTTATTCAATGTCTCTGTAAACGTGGAATTATTTCGCTAATATACATATATCCCCACGCACGAACATTGGACAAATCTAAATATGAAAAAGCAAGTATTAAAAAATCTGCTTTTTCTCTCTCTCAAATCTGGTTTTTTTTTGGCAAACAAAGCAGATTTGTTTTAATATTTGTTTTTTCTCTCCATATATTTTTCCATTACAAGGACATATTACATTTATTTATTCTATATAATGTTATATGGACTTATATATACACTATACTATTATGCAGAGAGTGATACTACAAAGGTGAAATGTTTGAATGCCGGCTTTACAAAAATACATCCTCATTTACAGTTATCATATTAATTCTTCATCTTGTGCATTGAACATCCAAACGTGAATATACAGTGGCCAATCAGAATTTACGATCAGATGATCACATTCGTTCGACAACAGAATTGCAGCTTACCGAATTTTTGAAAGGAGCGTTAGCTCGAAATGCATCTCACAAATGGCCTTTTATCGGGCATCCCCACATCTTTGTCAACATAGGCAATGGTGACGAATGTATTTTAATCATAATAATTTTATGGCACTTTAGGAAATGTATGTTTCAGTCATAAATATGTTTAAAATATATAAGAACATTGGGGCAAGTCACTGTCGAACAACATTTCAATATCTCCATACTGATATATATTCATTCGGAAGTTGAAAATGATAAATTACGTAGAAAGAATGATGTTTTTGTAAAAAAAGAATATTTTTCAATAATGTAATTGGACCAGATACACATTCAATGTATAGATTTTCGCCTTTTATAACAATGCAAACGATATGCCATGTTTATCGAGGATATTTTCTTTATTTCTTCATCTATTCTATTTGATTCAATATCACAATTTTTTTTCTTATAAATTTGCACTTCTTTTTTAAATCTCACGCTGGGTAAATAGAACCAGACGATTTTCATATAGAAAAATATTCCTATTATAATAGTTTTGTATGGCTTCGATTCATATGAGTGTCTTTGATGTGTTAATTAATTCTGTCGAGTACGGTACACTAAGGTCGTTGTGGGTGGTGATTTCACACTCAAGGTCCCAGAGGTTAAAGGTCAGATTAATAGAGCTCGGATTATATTGTGTCTGTGGTGTCTTTTGTGAGTGAGGAGGAGTTGGGCAGGGATGTAATCCTCCGTTCGGCGCGTTTGACTATTTTTCTTCAATTGTAGATTGGAAGTTCTGAATTAAGACACCAAGTGATATGTAAATATAATCAATATTGATAGAATTATTTGGTCTGATCTTTTCGGTCATAAAAGTGCACAATAAAGAAAGAGTCAAACCAGTAACAGAATGACGATAGTCTAAGACATTTTTTTTATTTGAGGCGTTATAAAACACAAGGAGAATGTCAATATAATTTATATATCTTGAATGTGTTATTGGGCTATGTCTAATTTGTTAACCACTGACGGATAATGCATCTAGTATAGATAATAATACTAGTAGTTTAATGTAAAGGTTTTAGTATATGGGGAAACGGACGACGTGTGATTCGATCCATAAATCTCTTATCAATAACCTACCAAGCATTTACATTTTTTATTTAGGATTCGGGTGATGGTGATCCCGTCTTTTGAGGTCACCTAAGACAAAGATAAGGTCTCATGTGGCCTATTTTAATCGCCTACTTTGTGTCGTCCGTTGTCATCCGTCGCTCATCATGTGACCATAAAATTTACCACTTCTTCTTCTCCAAAAATACTGAAACAAGTTCACTAAAACCGTACAGATTTTCTATGGCCAAAGACCAATCAATATTTGTGAATTGTAAATGGTCCCCATCACAACTGTGCTGTGGGAAAGACAAAAGGGGTTGACTAAAGTTTAAAAAAAAACCTTCATATCACAGATCTGTGAAAAACAGATACTCTTGATGAATTGAAGGTTCAAATATTTATAGACTAAATACAAAAATAGTAAACACGGGACTGTCTTCTCACATTTCCGCTTTAGGAATAGAAGGGGTCAAATTTACTAAAAATTATATAATGAAACAAAATCTTTAGCATTATTTGTTTAATTCTTATATGAAATGATCAAGTCTGGTTAGAGCTACATGTTTTATATACCGTGAAATTTTGGCATCATAGCCAAATTGACCCTGACTGACTCCTAGGGTTCTGAGGGTTTGAACCAAAATGTACCAAAACGGACACGGTTTGAAAATTCTTCTTTTCAACTAACAGATGTGATGTAATAAAATAGTTAGATTGGAAAGGAAATCACTTACACTGTATAAAAGTGGTTTATTTCTATAATGTTATTTTCCTAACAACAAAATGACTCCTTTTTTGGTACTACGTGGTCCCCATTGACATCAAGAGGCTGGTAGGTTCATGGAGCCAGCAAGTGTAAGCACAACTTTATGACATTCTTTATCAGAACTTATGTGACAGTAAAAAGCCCAATGGCGTTTTGTTATTATTAAGTCTTTTTTCCAACAACTAAAATATTATTCAAGAAATGAAAAAAATTATTCGAAAAATCAAAACGTTAAGCTCACTTTTATTTTCGTAGTTTTATTTGGTACAAATCAACCCTTATTGCACAAATAATGTTTAGCTACTTCTTTTAGCTCTCGTTAGACTATACGATGACAAGTTATTTTTCAAGAAAGACAGTATTTAGTCAAAATCTGGGATAAGAGGAACATTGAATAACAAAAACTAATTTGTTAAGTACCAATCAATTTACACGACTGTGAGATATCCTTAGTTTTCTACATCGTAAATGATTTTTTATGTTGTTATTTTGTACGAAATAACGCCTAGAACTCATTGGCTTTCGAGATATCAGATTCCAGATGCTATCATCACGTGGCCATCTTTTTTATTCTCTAGAATATGGCTCGTGATACCAGAACAATCTTGCTCAATCGCAACGCTGGTGTAAAAATCAGTGTGGAAATAGCAAATAGGCACTTTCGTAAATTTCCGTTATGATGAGCTTAAGGCTAGTCAGTTTTTATCGACGTATATATAAGATTGAAGCCGGAAAACCACACGATCACTATCATATTCCGGAAAATATACACCGGTCGTAAACTTGTAATGCAATAACGTTTACACCAGTAAGAAGAGTGGTTTGTTGCCTTATTGTTAATTAAATCTACAAAGATCAATTTTGATTGCTGAGTTTTAACATAACAGTGTCTAAATGCGATGAAAGAGATGATAAAACTAAACTAATTTTGTACTACAGTGTAAAATGTAGTAATAATGTGATGATAAATGACTATTTGGTGATTTTTGTCTTTGATGTCTATTCAAAAATATACATAATCGAATCGTCTCGCCAAATAGAACGTGATCTAGTAGAATACGCTACACAGCTTTCTTGGCCAACAGTTACAGTTTATATATATAAACGTAATCCCAAATCGCAGCTTTGCAAGTTATGCATTCCGTTTAATCAAAAAATGAGGCACAATTTGCAATTGCAAGTAAATTCATTAGGTCAGTCAATATCTCGTTGTGTCTGTTATCGAAAAGTACTTGGGTATATGTTCTGAATTTGTCATCATTTTGGATTCTTTACCTGTATGCGGGGAATTAATACGGCCATTGTAATATGCATGTTAATATACATCTGTAGCATATATTTGATAAGAGCATGGATTTTGAATTTCTGTGTTCATTAGTCCTCGTTTATTTAAATCACTTGTCTACTAAAGCCTTCGCCTGATGTCCAGTATATTACCTTGGACAAGCAATTATTTACCTGTAACTAACCAATACGTTCGAACATATTGAACAGCTACAGGTAAATATTGGACTACGAAAGTTAACATAGTGGACAGCGACAGATGAGGTCTGTTATTTCTACTGGATATTGTACTCGAATCACAATGAATGACATCTCAGCTAGTTTTTAATCCTATATAATTCGTCATCTTCAATAGATACATGACTTCATAAAACCTATTTAAGAAACTCCGAGGGATAGATTATTTGACTGGTTTTTTATTGAAGGGAGTTTATGATGTACAAAATAAATACATGATAGTAACAGCCCTCCAGGCATAAAACCTGTTAGATAAGTTGCTAACTTACGATAACAAACGCTGTACTCCTGGCGACGGACGCCGTAGTAATCTGAGGGACAGCTATGGGTACATACACCCCTCTGTCTCATGCCTCTTCGCTCCAGAAACAGGAACAGGCGGGGGCGACAAGTGATACACCCGTTAAATCGTGAGCAACTGGTACACCCCCTGGGACATGCAGGGTAGTGTCCCACCACCGCTGAAAAATAAAAATGAAAGTCAGTATACCAAATTGGCTAATAGGACATTTGCGGGTAGTCTCCAACTATCTACCACAAACACTTTGAAAAAGTAAAAAAAATCACTAAATATATTAAGTTGCAACATTATGAGTCTGTTAGCTGGTACAAATAAGTCTCAAAACCGCTTAAAATAACGTACAAAACTCAGTGAAACTTGTTGGGCATTCTAGGAACGGATGGGGTAGTACTCCGACTACGCTAAATGTAACAAATTAAAGGAATTGGCTCAGAGGACAGAATAAGTACGTAGGTCAGATAAGTTCTTTAAACTAGGAGGATAAAGACTGGGGTTGACAGTCAATAATAGTCAGTGAAACTTGTTACTAGAGAATTTATAGCGACTATATTCTTGTTACCCATTTATAGCGACAAAATGAATTGTAAAATTAACTTGTTAGTCATGTATCGCGACATGATGAATCATAAAGTTAACCTGTTAGTCATATATCGCGACATGATGTATTGTAAAATTAGCTTTGTCATCTTTTTTAATGAACCAAAAGTTAACTGGGTTCATCAACAATGGCGTATACGGTTAAAATCTTCCAAAATATTCACTCATTTCTTTGCTTTTTATTTTCAAGAAACCTATGTTTCACTTCACATTTCGATTTGATGAAATTTATTCAGTATGTTCAAACCAACGACGCGATCAATTCGGCCGTATTCGCCAAACGAATCGACTGATTCTACGTGTCTTGGACATTTATATGCGAGAAATAGGAAACTGGCAAATTTATTTTCATTTCAAAATATGCTTTAAACTATCTTTTCCCGAAACCTGTACTATTTCAATTTGTTCGATCAGAAAAAAATACAACTGACCAAATTGTTTCTCAATTGATATGAGAAATTGAATAGGTGCATGCATGTACATGAAACGTTTTACATTGCATTAAGTTTTGATACAATAACATATAAACATTCTGTCCATCATACTTAATATAAAGTGACGGCTACTGCCACCATTAACGTTTTTTTAAATCTCTAGCCGGGCTTCGTTCCCTGGTTTCTTTGATAAAAGACATAAAGACACAGTAAATTAATAGGCGTGCATGCTTCCGTGTAAAAATCAGTTATAAATCACTCAGGATTCTTTCAAGTTTCGCGTTGATGGGGAGAAAACACGACAAGAATTCAAATACACTTACATCAGATGTATTGTTATGTTAGAGAAGAATTCATTGAACTTTTGTTTGTAAAAGTCAGATACAAGCATCTCCACCTTAGACTGTGATTGTACTAGAGAACCGCAAGCTTGCCTGCTTCCATCCACACATTTATCATCTTACACTGTATAAACAATGAACTTAGTAAACAGTATGTTATCAATATGTGTTTCATGGACCGCGAAGGAAGCAAGTTTACAATTACGATGATTCTGGAAAATCAAAATCGTCTTTGATATAGCTATTCACACTTTTGCATTATGGTTTTAAAATATATGTAAGATCTAGAAAATGACTTTAGTTGAGTCATGCGTGGAGTATCAATGTTTGTCCACCAACAATAGGTCTGAATTCCAAATCTTTAGAATTTTCAACCTCAACAAATTTTGAAAATGACAAAACTTATTTTTAAAACATCTGACAATTATCATTGGTATATTTTTAAACAAATGACAGCTATAACGTTCAATAATCGGAATGATATATTCGGTCATCCTGACTACCATAGTTACCCAACTTGGAAACCAATACGCTTTAAAATTTGACGACGAACATGCAAAAGAAGACAAAATATGTAAATATATGGAGTGATGGTGCTGTGATTGCATTTAAGGTGGTATGAACGCAATTGGATACAGACATAACGCATTACATTGGATGTGTATGTATTCAATGATATTAGAATTATGTGATAACCCATGATAGCATCTGTTTGTTGGAGTACTACCCTAAACATATTTGTATGGGAGTTGATTAGTAGTTCTGAATTAGGAATATTAGTATTCAAATGAGTTTCAATGAGATGTATTATATCAGAAACAGAAAATCGGATTCGACTAAATTTATTTGATTTCTAAAGGATCTAACATTCAGATGAATAATAGAAAGATTATTAGTATAATGACTACTAGAGCAGATCTGCTTAGGCTTAATATCACCAGATAGTAAAAATAACCTTAACATAGCAGAATAAACAATACATTTGTAACTTGTAGTGAGATACTATGAATAAAAAATATAGAAATGCCAATATTCTGGCACATTCACAAACACACCAAAACTTGAGGTAATTAACATACATAAGTTAATTGCTTAATATATGGAGGGATAGTTGATTATAAATAAAACAATTAACGTATTTAAAGTTACGTATATCAATAAAAATTGGCTTAATGAGCTATTCATAAATTTCGGTGATAGAAGAAACTATCTGTTCAATATACATGACGTTGACAATTGTATGGATGATATTGGTAGCTCTATCAAATACACAAAACAATTTGATGAGATAAGGATCACAAAGCGTTCAGTTTGATACAAAGGATGTCATTATAAAATGTACTTAAGATATATCACATATGGATGTGATTACTATGGGATAGTATCAATAATGAACTACAAGAGATTACTTATAAACATTACCACATCATATCCGCACTCTACTAGGTCATACTGTTCATACTTGTTATAGGGTTGTTTGAAGCCAATCCCGTTTTATTGCAAGTCCGTAACCCAAAGAAGGTGTGCGTTTGATAACTATCGTTCGAAGTATTGGCAATCAAAGAGACTCAAGAAATATGAGCTTTTGAGCGGTCTCCCTTTACGTAAGCCACCCATATTGTTTAAATGCAGAACGTCAAGATGTCTTTAATAAAGCAACAGCGGAAGTTATCAATAAATACCGTATCTAAATTGTGTTTGAAGGTATTTGGAAGACAGTCTTAGACAGTTCTTAAAAACATCTTTGTGTATAAAGATTGTGTCTAGGCGGTAATTTGTTAGAATTGGGGTGCCACATGCCTGTGTTTACAGCATCTGTAACCTGTTGAGCTCTACTAACTAATCGACACGTACTAGTGTGATGCTGTCTGTTTGGATTAATGTGTGGTACGCGTCCTTTATATATAACGCCCTCCATTCTGAGGCACTGTTGTTATTGTTTTTAGAACTATCAAAGAAAGCTTATTTCAAGCATGTACCTACCAGCTGGTAACATTATGGTCATACCGTTTGATAAGTCTATACAATTTACAGACTTCCAATGAAGATATCGCTCATTTTGAGTGAGTGAATTTGATGCATTTTCTAAAGATTTGTGATACCCGTATTTCGCTAATTTGTTTACTGTCTGTTCCTGTGGAACAAATTACGTCAAATAAATTAAATATAGATGAACTGGAAAGAGATTCATGGAAAAGCAAATAGAAAACTACACGAGATAACCCTAAAATCGTGCGCAATGACTAGTTCAGGCTCAATTCATGAATAACATCACTCAATACTATACAATAGAAGGGTTTAAGTCTATCATTTTGTTATCTTTTCAAAAAGACAATACGTCCTCTGAAATTATTAATTTATTAAATATGGATAAGTCATACCTGGTTTTATTCCTAAATAATTGGTGGAATACTGAAAATATGTATTGTATATTGTTCATGAAGGTAAATGATGATATTTTTTCTCTAATCTATGGCTTCTCAAAGGCGAATAAATTCCCGTTTTTGTTATCATATTTTTAAATATTTCCAATAACGTCTTAATAAATTGAAGGGAGATCATTGATAAAAGCAATACAGGTAAAAACAATACAGGTAAAACAATACAGGTAAAAACAATACAGATAAAAAAAATACAGGTAAAAACAATACAGGTAAACACTATATGAGGTTAAAATAGAGAGACGAATGCATATTTCAGTATTGGTCACGTTATTTATCACAATCCAATGATACCAAACTCTTACAACACCACAATATCATGAAGACTATTACTTATACAATTCATTTGTATAATAACTCCGTGAATTTTTAAGAGATTTTCCAATTGCAGTTGCTGTTTGTTGAATGCTTCCACCACAAATTCCATACGTTAGTCGCTGTTCCAGTTATAGATATATATTTATATAAAATGGGTATTTGAAAGACTGTCGAGACGTCGATAGGATTACTGATATCCGTGAAATATCAGTAGCATCGTTGAAATGTTTTTTCCCCTACTACATAAGTTTGTGATGTATAGCACTGCGTCTACGTTATACGGAAGGAGCACAGCAATATCATAGTGCTCTGTTCTATACCCAACTGACACAGATCAGACTCTCCATATGAAATGTTTATAATTCTGTTAGCTTTTGTTTGACTTTAAACTAGCGGAACAGTTCTAGAGAGGCGATTGGGGAACATCAAACAACCAAAGGTTAGCCAAAGAATAACAAATTCAGATGAAAAACATGCAACGCATATCTATTCTATGGAAAGAATGTATTAAGCATTTTTCTCTGCACTGAGGCAAAAATAGTCATGCTATACTTTCAACACGGCTGGATAGTCTCGATTTCAATAGTGCGCAAAGAAATATTGATGAATAGTACTGCATGACAGATGATCCAAAAAATTGAAATACACATGTGTTAAATCATCATTAAGGTGACCGTTACATGTTCTACAACAACCGAAACACATCTTACTTCATTATGGGATATTTAGATACATAAATTATGTATATATGTATGAGAGACGTGTTATCGAACTTCACGCATTTGTATTTCATTCGACTGTTAATTATCCAAAACGGTACTATTCCATAATCACATAGAATAATAGTTCTACTCCATAATTAAATACAATAACCTAGCCGAAATCACAAAATCTACTGTTGTGGTGGTAAACAGCAAGTGAACTACACGATGTTTAGATGGAGTTTCTACAAAGTACGGGATAAAATACCCAAAAGGAAATTGTGAATAAACATAGTTATAAGTAATGTTCCACACCACAAGCAGTTTTGAGGTACCCATTAGAGGCGAACTGACATTTCGAGCGGACATGGGATGTCTACCTAGCACATTTTTTCGTAAATTTCTCGATTCATCAAGCCATAATTTCGTCAATACTTAACCAATTTTGTTAATCAATCACTCATTGGAAGATGAAATATTTCTCTTTAAGGTATGATAAGCGTCAATGGTGTATAAAGTCCGTTTATTAAAAATCATGATTTTCAAAAAATAGGTCCGTTTTTCTCGACCGTCGAGTTCATACCCTTTATTCTTTAATATATCATATAGGTTAAAAAATCATGCAAGGTCCCTGTGCACTAAAAGATGTTATGCAAATAGACACTTTTTTATAATTTATAAATAGTTTCCAACATTTATTTCCTGTTATCGTTGCGTTTTGTTAACCAGACAAGTATGGACTTCAACATTTCTCTTAAGCTAATGTATTCCATTTTTATTGCCAGCGAACACAGCTATATAATGTATAATTGCTGTAAACTAAATTTATGATATAATATAAGACTTTTTCTTATGTAGACATGAAGGATAGGGATATTCTACCCGAGGGTCACGAAATGTAGTTAAACCCGAGGCTTGCTAAGGCTTTTGCAACATTTTGTGATCCCGAGGGTAGAATATCTCTATCCTTCATATCCACTTATGAAAGAGTATTTTTCTTTCATACCTCGACGTTTTATTGCAATTTTACAACTATAATATCCCGCCATTATGAAATAAATTCGAAGAAATCAACGACTGGAAGTCATTTTTTCATACATGAAATATTACGTGATAAAACCAGTTCAATTTGTGGAAAAAATGCGAAAAATTTACCGAGGAAATTGAGATTTTGTTTGACGCCATGACGTCATGAGGCTTTATTGCATAGTTAGCCATGTAATACAGCCTCAGGCGACATAAGTGTATTGCCCTAGACCAGCCAGTATTACACCTGTAGGTATAAAAGAAATAACGGTATAGATGAGGCCTGGGATCATACCAAGATATCAAAACGTTATTGGTTATAGCGATAGAAAAGAGACATTTTCTCTTGTTTAGAAAATAAACAACCATATACCCGTACATATAAAACAGAAACACTTAAAAATGAAACATTATTGCCAAACCCATTTCCTTGTCTTTCTTTTAGCTGACAAATACTAGTGACATAGTTACAGACATTTAACGTTCGTTTATCATCTAAAGAAACAACATGCAATAGTAATAACATGCTTGGCAAAGACACAAGATGTAAATATTAGACTTTATCCGAGGAGAAGATGCTCCCGCTTGTGTTTGCCTTGTCTATATGGAGGTAGTACATTATCCTGGGACCCTAATCTTAGCCTGTATCGCTTGTGAATCTCACAGTTAGCAGATCTCAGCGATGTCTATAGTTAACACGAGTTGACATTTTACCACATTCCCCAACATGACAAGCTTCGACCGTGGCTTCCGTGCTATAAGTATATAATGTATTGGGGACTGACTTGTTACTGAAGGTCTACCTCCCGGTGGAAACAGCATGGCAGCTCGACTTTTTGTCTCGTTAAATCCGAGTCTCTCCCCCACTAAATGTGATACATCCATACAGACGTTCCATAGCGAAACATGAAACTATTGATTGTCAACATCAGGATCGATCTAATTAAAACAAAATACAAATAAGTATTATTGTGCATGATATTTCAGCACTGTTCAAGTGTTTTAGGTTGACAGTTATGGGATGATAGATGCCTATATTGGACAAATGATAAAATTAATCAGAAGCAGAAAAGCATAAAATATTGGATTGCCGTTGTCCGCATGACATTCAGATGCCACTAATTACCAAGCAGTTCAAAGATTATAGGTACATTTATAAAGTTTTCATAAAGGACATCTAAAGAAAGTTTGCATCTTTAATGAATAAACATATAATTATTGTCAAAGACGGAACAGTCATTTCTTGTGGTCGCCGGCATAACGTCACATTGATAATGACGTTAAAACGATTGGCAGTTCGTGGATTGAGCTCAAATTGCCGATCTCATAATCCTTTAGCAAAATGTTTTCCAAAACTAATATGATTTCGGATACAAGATTACACAGTCACACAAACACCAACCCAGAGATAGTTTTAGGTTATGAACTGAGTGGTTATATAAGCTGTTCTGTCTTAAACATATGTCTAAAGTGGCTGAATTTGTCGACATTTTCTGTGAAATATACCATTTTGAGTCACGTGATCTTCCACACTGATATTGGGGTTGTTATGAAAATGTAGTTTATAGACATTTTGATTCCCGTTAAAATGATGTTTTACCTATAATATACCGGTGTATATGATATTGTTTCTCATTTTGAGAACATTGGCGAATGTTGACGATTTCATATGTTACGCCTAATTATCGGTCAATCTCATTTATGAAACCTTGTTTGACAAATGCTTACTTTAATATGAAACATTCCCCAACCACATATTACATGCCATTTTGAGAACAATACAACATTCATCTGTTTTAAAATCCATAATATTTTTTGTCCTTGTCGACTACTTGTTTTAATCAAACTTTAACATTAATGGTTTTTGCGAATAGTCCCGTCTGCATACAAGACAACACGCATTTACATTTCAATGTAAGTCTGAAAGGGACAATACATATCGTATTCAAATTGCTTTAAATATAGCAAGCCTATTATACCCACAATTTGATAGTTATTTCATTATTTTGCCCTTTTTCTAATTGTCTTATTTGATACAATGTATGTATGCTGTAACTTTTTCTATGTTCAGGCCTTGGACGTCAGTTATGCTAAAACCTAATCAACGTTTGAAATAGCTTTAGATTGTTATTTGTAGGGGAAAAGGGATCTTACTACATGCATTCTATGAGAACATTTAACTAGATATTGAGATTCAGAGATTAAGTACATACTGGAGGAGGAGAAGGTGTGACGATCTGCCCAACCTTATTGTTAGGAGAGAACAACATGCACTTAGTAAGCTTCAAATTGTATATATCAAATTTCTACTACCCCAGATCCCAATAAAATCCTACAGTCAGGTATAATTTAGATTGTTTACAGAGTATTGTTTAGGATGGAAACAGACACAGTAAAAAACAGTATATACCTGAACGATTTTTTTTCGGAAAACGATTTTCGTAAATTTGCAAACAAATATGCTATTGTTTGTTGTACTGTTTTAACCCCAGATAACTTAATATGATTGGTATATTTTCGAATGGCTAAAATTTCGTAGTTTTCTTCGTGTTGTGTGTACTGTAATGTCTAAATATAAAGGATTATTCATGTGTTTAATTTAAGACGGTTTAAATTTCTATAGCCAACGAAACTATTTTATTTTTCCCTCTAACATAACTTTTACAGTGATACGTTCTAGGCAGCATTTTGAGGGGTTTCATTCGCGAATACAGGTACTATTTCTCTGTCATTTGTTTAAAAATAGCAATGAAGAATGGATATTTAAAGACGTTCCACCTCCGACAAAGCGTAAACAATACGTATCATTTGAACAATCAAGTGATGTTTAATCATGTATATATCTAATTAACACAACAAATAATATAAAATGATTTATTTTGCTTTTTGTGCATGCACAACCAGTACTTCATTCTATATAGGACATAGTATGACGGATTTTTTTTTGGGACGCAACTTAAAAATTATTTTTAATATTTTTGTCTTGAATTAAAATTAGAAGCTAAAATTTTTTAATCGTGGTAATGGTATACCGTAAGTAACTTTTGTGACTGAAGAAAAATACATATTAATCTGCTCCTGTTTTCTATTGAGAAAAAATATTTTTGTCAGCGCTGGAGCATCTTAACAATGCGTGAAAACATAGAAGAAAACAGTTGAAATAAAGCGACTCCAGCGTAGGCGTTACAATCATCTCCATTGAAGAGGGGGTTGGGGAATCGAAGAGACCAAAATAGAACCGATGCCCCATTTCAGCACTTTTGAACTTTGAGTGTAGCATTCTTTTCTATTAATGTTTTCTTTTATGTTGTATTCTCCCTTTCTTTCTGCGTTCTATTTCTACCGCTACATTCTTTGAAATAAATAACCCTTATGTTGTAAAATACTTAATGTATAAAAAAATTGGTGATTCCTAGTATTTCATGTCTTTTCTTTTTTCCGAATTTATAGAAATCGATATTGATGAATTTCTAATTCAAAATTAGAATACCACATGTTGTCATTTAAAACATGCGAAATAATTAAAAATATACAGTGGTTTTGATTTTTATTTAAATTTTAAGAAACAATTCAAGATCCATGGAATACTCGATAAAATAGCAATATTGTATTCCCCGAAATTCTGCAGCACATGTTATATTTTGGTTCATTAATACTTTCTCAATAGTATTGATAAACGTTGTATTTATTTTAAATTTTCAATTGCATTCAATCCCATATTTTTGGATAACTGGTTTTATTAGTTTAACATCCTATGAACAGCCAGGGTCATGAAAGGACAGGGTTTTTGGTTTGTTGGTGAAGGAAAGCCGAGAAATACCCGGAGAAAACCAACGACCACTACCTGGCAACTGTTCCCACATGGGATTCCAGTAGTGATATGATACTGGACACTCGCTTCGCAAATGAAGTTTTTTTTATGACATTTGCATGAAACATCAACTATGGTATTTGGGTTTCCAGTCAGTAATAACTACATATCATAATACGTCACTCTAAACAATCGCCCCATGTGTTTGATTTTTTTTAAAGCGACAAGGCAACGATGCAAAAATGTGTATATGATGTAAAATGCTTTCACACTTGAGGTGTTACATAATGAAGGAGGCACGGATTGACCCTTGGGACACGTGTTTCTGAGGAGGGAGCATCAACATTTCCTCCACAGGAGAGTTGGAAGATTTCGCCAATCAACCGGGATGTGGTGCATATAACTAACGTTCGTGAAGCGATCTTACTGATAAGTGTTAACGAATATCCAGTTATCACCACAAGTTTATCGTCAATTTCACTAGTAAGGAAATATACACGTGGTCTGAACATGATAAGTATCAATGAAGATTCCATGTGTCCATATCTCATGGTCGGTCGGATGGTTTCCTGATCCGCAGATTCATTCCCAGTGGGGGCAATCGGGGAAATTGGGCAATTAGCTGTGGTAGTGATACGACCGGGAGGTCTCGCACTATGCAGATGAAAATATCATAATCTTTATATCTTATATCTTGCTTTAATATTATGGCTGCGCACACCATATGTATCTAATCTTAAGCACCAGCGTCGTAAACGCTATATAATATACCCCCTGCTGTAACAATATATTTGTTTATATATTTTTTTTTATTTGATTTCGGTTTTGGTGTCAGCTCTTTGCCGTATATATATCTTCATACTGAGATCAAACAAGACCAATGTATGTATAAAATATAGCACTCGTTAAATTTTACTTTCCACAGACTGTCTTTCTAAACTGAGATGTTTTGATTACCATTTGGTGTTATAGTCTCTATTGCTTAATGACTGTAACTCGCTTCAAAAGCAACCATCTCAGCCATTTATTTACTTTCACATCTCAAAGATATAGAAAACATACGGCTTACATATATAGCTATAGTGAATTTCAATTATATGAATTATTTTCGTCGATAAGCATGCATACTGTGCACGCGTCGTTTCATTCGATGGCAAACTTTACTTTAACATATATATGCGCTATCATTTCGTATGCGCCTGATATAAACCAACCTCTATTCATGGCGGCTCCATTTCGTGAGCTCTGACTGATGTCGAAAGACATTTGTTTTATTTGCGTTCCGACTCGCGACGACTGGTTTTCTCTGTCCATTTAAGTCATCAAACTAAATCACACGCCAAATTAATGACATAACAGTAAGTTTAATAATCTTATGGGTTGATACATACCACGCACTGTATCATATGTATGCATTTGGTAAAACTGCTGCAGTAAAGCTCCTATAACTCGAATAGCAAAGGACCAGATCAATAGTTCGAAGAATGCAGGGTATCGACAGTCAAAGTGGTTGGTCTCAAACTATGGCAAACGGTGGGTGTCACTGACATTTTAATTACAATGATTTTCAGCATTTTGAATTTTTATGAAAGTAGTTTTTGACAGCAATATTAAATTGAAAAAAATATGTATTACATAAAAAGCGTTTGAAAATTTCTCAAGGCCAAACACCTGTTCGTCGAAAACATGTTTTAATACTATTTATTTGATGAAACGGGGATATGTTTCTGTTCGAGGAATAAGGGATATTTGACGAATAGCTTTTCGAGCTATCCGGGGTTTTGTTACATTAAATGTATAAGGACACGATCGGGACCATGCAATCAGTTCGACGAATTGGGGGTATCCGAGGAATGCGGGTTCGAATTAGATAGCTTATACTGTAATTATATGCCATCAGAATCACATATATATATATCAACTTGATATGCTTTAAAATTTGCTTTGAATTTGACAGCTTCATGTAAATTGAATCCATAACTGCAATGCATGATGTGATCATTGTTGTGTCAGGTTCTATGCCAGATAACTGTTTGATATTACTGAATTAAACCAGATGAGTGATATGGTCCTCTAATCATCGTATATTTCTAACTTTCTTAAGTATTGATGTTACTATTTTGTAACTTCATAAGGGTATGAAAGAAATGTAGCGGATTCTCACAAAAGTTTGCAAACAAAATTTATTTCAAAATCCTATGAAGTTAAAAAATAGTTACATCAATGCTCATAATTAGTTTTTCAGACTACTTGATAGCATTAAGTTCGTTTAAACGTCCGATTTTTTTTATTTTTTTTATTTTACAATGGAATATTTTTTCTAAATCAATACACAACGTCGACGTCTCTATTGTCACGTCATGATTACGTCGGATTTTCGCTCCATTCTCGGATTTTTTCATCATAGAATATGAAGAAAAAGAATCTGCTAACCAGAGAGGTGGATTTAGTGTGAAAACAAATAAAAAGTCACTAATTAAAAACAAATTTTCAAGTTTTTCCTTCACTTTGTGTTCATATCTAGCATTATTCATTCATTGGAGAAGCACGGCCACAGTTTTGTCTGTTGTCAATATAATGTTTCCTGGTGGTGTATCGTGCTTGGTATCTTCAGAGATACGTTTTAATGTAGCATAATCAAACGTAACATTAGATTCGCCTTATTGTAAACGACCCAAAGCCTATAGTTACACGAATACCGCAGTTTGCATTCAAGGATGCATTCCTGAAAGACCTTATTATTTGATAGATCAATATTAAACATCCATAATTTTGGAAAGTGGTTGATACAAAATAGAAATTCTACGTTTTGGTGTTGATATTACGCGGAATATTTTGGTAGATATACAATCTATGACGCTTGAACCATTATCTAACTTTTAGGGGCGGAACTATCAGTTACTGAGTTTACCTCCACGGGTCAGAGGTGTTGAATGAAATGTTGATACAATTGACACAAGATAATGAGATTCATATAAGGCTATAACCAGGTAAATGAACTTAAGTAATTTGAATACATACATAATGCAACAGATGAAGCGTATACTTCAGTGTACCGATAACATCACGTCAAAAACGTCATTTGACCACAAAAACGTATACAATTTACATTGCAAATATTTTTTGAAACTCATACGACCAAAACCATAACTGTAATATGTTAGGACGCCAAATAAAATACCAGACTAAAAACGCTAGGAATTAAGGTGTTCGAAAGGTGATCAAGCTATATCTCAATTAACAACAATGTTTAAATAACAATTAATAAATGTAACTCTCTCTGTTCCGTACAAGTACTTGTAATTTGAATAAGAAAACATCAAAGGTTTTTAAGCAATTGAAGCATGCAATATTCACTTATCAAGCAATGAAACTAATCACCTCTTGATGAACTTGACCCAGGTATACATGTATTATGAAGACAGACGGAAAAGGTCGAGAATAATGTCATTATGAATTGTCATGGCAACTTACAAAAAGCCTATTGATGAATGGATACTTTGTGTTCTGAAAAAAAATTCTATCTGCTTTACTTTAACAAAGGGGTCTATTCTTTTCGATACAAATGAAAATATGAACTATACAATCTAGAGCCTGTGTGTACTTATCTGTATATCGGATGGGTACTTCACAATATATAATAATAATCTATAGAGAGCAGCAAAGAAGCAAATGAAATATATGATGTACATGTATGATGTATATTCTTCATGTGTGGTATGGAGGACAACACCCTTTTCTCATGATTTAGTGATAACCTGATGGATTCTAATCACTGTCTGTGATACTGCTAGAATCTTGTTCAAATATTGATATGCAAGCAGCCGTTCTGAGTGTGACGTGTAAAGTACATCTAAATACTTCTTGCTTATCTATAATTATAAAACATGTAACATTGAATTTAAATGTTCCGGTGTAGTTTTATAATCTAAATGTTCTTGTGTAGTTTTATAATCTAAATATTCCTGACGTGTAGTTTTATCAATCAGAATTATTATATGTGTCGCGAACAGGTGGACTAAAACATGTTTTATCACATACAGTCATGTCATACGGCCATATCATAATTATCGTAAGACACAATAATACTATTGTGACGTCATATATAGTTTTGACGTAGTAATAAAAACGTCATAATCTATATATGACGTCGCATGATTGTCTCGGAAACGTCACATCCGTGCCGTATTTATACTGATTTATATAGATACGAAATCTAAAGTTTTACTTATATATTATATTTAAAAGTAATGTGGTAAATATAATCTTACACTCGTGACTCGTGACTCGTTAAATAACCTGATATACCACTCGCCTAAAGGCTCTTAGCATATGAAATTATTGATCTCGTTTGATAAATTTCATATCACATAGCCACTCATGGAAGATCCTCTATTTTCAAAATTATATTTTTATGTTTAAAACAAAAGCGCACATCTTTTTGATGTTGTTAATCTAGAGTGCGTGTTGTTGGTATCTTTAATGGCTCCGTCTCTGTAAATAATTGCTGACCTTACTTTTGCAATGATACGATATACCGTCTCTTAATTAAGTGGTATAATGAGGGTGAATTTTACGGATCATGATTACAGGGAGTAAGGATATTGGTGTTCTGTATAGTACTTAGCTATTTATAAAATCGTGCTTGCCGCTTATTTGAAACTTAATGAGGGAGA
Source organism: Argopecten irradians (assembly GCF_041381155.1). Lineage (NCBI taxonomy): Eukaryota > Metazoa > Mollusca > Bivalvia > Pectinida > Pectinidae > Argopecten > Argopecten irradians. The sequence continues at coordinate 22,443,330 of NC_091139.1, forward strand.
ACGACTATAAATAAAACAATTTAAAAAGGGTAAAAAAGTTGAAATAAATGTTGATAATGCATGTAATTAGGAAGCACATTGTAGCTTTTTAACAAGATATTATTCATTTTCATCATTGATTTGTATTAGCGAGTAAAAATTACGCAAAGGCCTCGATTATATTGATAATTTTATGGTTAGACACAATAACAAATGTGCAAATCTCCGACATAATTAAGTAATTATCTTACACAATTTCACAACTGGGATTGTATTCAATAACATTCAATGACACTTGAATAAATGAATTGACATGTTATCATTTTGGGTGCTTAAGTATTGCTATCAATGAGACATCATCAGTACTCTTTGTAAGATGGACATTGATAGCTAAATATAGCTCAACAATATAATGACATCATTAAGTGACATTTATCATTCTTAAATAATAATCGATTGATCAAAAACTTTTAGTGCATGTGTTTATGATGAAATTTAAACGACAATTTTCGAGGCTTTGAAGTTTTTTTTATTCACAATATCAAGCCATTAGTTTTTACTACTACATAAATTATGAAAGTGGTCGGTCTTATACATACAATATGGTTAGTGTTTGTCAGATTTGATAATTTTATTCCTATTTCCATATCTGTAAACTGCTTTCCGTTTTCTTGTAATATATTTACATTCTTCTCTCGTGCATTATTGAAACAAGAGGCCAATTGGGCCCGTATTGCTAACCTGTTCTAGGCCAACAACGCAGGCTACCAACCTGAAGGACTTGAATTAAATCTATTATTTCTACAGAAGGATTTTAAAGAATTTGGTACATTTCCTATATTTTGCCCCTTCCTTCAAGTCCCTTGGGGATCAGACACATTGTTTATTCAAAATTGGTTCCTCTTCACCAAAGAAAGCTTCAGACCAAATTTGGTCAAAATCCATTCTAGCCGTTCATGACTAGTAGGTTTTTTTGTGAAAAATTGACGGACGACGGACGCTGCGCCACGACATATACAATAGGCTATACAATTATCCCTTATCACGAATCAATAGTGACTAGATGATCGATGCTGAAGAATGCAATGCCAGGTTGAAATTAACGTTATCTCAATGAAAGAGGAAACACGACTTATCAGCTTAAACCACGGACACACTATACTAATCTACCTTTATAAGGTATGCGCCGCGAGTCAAACTCTAATTGTATGCACTTGTGTAATTAATAATGTGGAATTTAGATTATTTTCGGCTTAACATTTTCTCCACCAAAGAGAAGTTTATGTTAATAAAGACGAAATCAGACAATTTATAGATCTGCATCAGGCATTAAAACAGAAACCACAATCACATATTTTAAATATAATGAATAACGTAATTTCTATCTCGAGGGCAATACTACGATAGCCGCTATCATCTATTGATACATATAATGCACACAATTAAATAATAATAAAACAATTCTGCATATTTCGAACATGAACATAAAATTTATCTAATCTGCAAATTAAAGAGTTATCAGTAAGCTATTGAAAACCATCAGGTTTTATGAATTAAGCTGTGAGAATCATCCAAACAAACGTGTAAGATGCCTTATAAACATAAGTTACATCACAGAATGTATGCACTGTGTAATTCTTTGATGTCTTATGTCTGACCGTATGTTGCACAGCACTGCCAGAATATAATTTTCAGCTCTAATACATACCTGTAAACTTAAAACCTATACTTTGTAAGTATTGAAATTCTCAATATGCTATAAATTTTTGGTGGTCAATAAAATATATAACGCTCTTGCTGATTCGTGAGTGTGAAAATATAACATTAACAAATGATGCATTAAAACTCTTATGATTTTGACCAAGTTAAGGATTTCAGGTGATCAAACTTCATGTCACAATATCACTAACAGAAAGCATAAAGATCCCACCACAATTTACCACCAGATCAAAACGAAAACTCGCATTATCGGCGATGTTTTCTGCATTGATACGCATTGTGAAGCAATGATAGGATGGTCATATAAAATAAATTCTGTATGATATGATGATTAACTCTATGTTATATCACATATTGTCATCATCTTAATGTCAAATGTAGTTTCAGAAACGCAGATGAAACTGCATATGTTATATGAAGAACTTGCTCTATCAAGCCAAAAACTGTATTATATGCATGAGAAAGAACTGAATGAAGGCCCCTTCATTACAAAAACTTGGAAGTTACAAAATAGACCATTTAATTAGCCTTTTACTCTTGATTTTTTTCTGGTAATGCTAAATTTAACATATCCACACATTCATACATTGTATATTTTACAACAATTTGTTGAAGTGAAAATTACAGGAAAATTACAGGGAATCGAGAAATTAATTAAACACACGGATTCCAAAGACAATAAAACATTTGGATAACTAAAATTAGTGTGATAAAACGTAAAATATATTATATGATGCATTTCGAATGAAGAAAGCGTCATAGATTTATTCCGAATTTGCATATTATAGTTATCTGCACTTGCGGGTAGGTATTGATTGTGGCGTCATATGTATGCGAGCTTAACGTCTTACGTTTCGGAGAAAAAGACGTGAATTGCGCTAATAAAATAATGACGTAACAATTGATACCTATCCGCAAGGGAGCTAACTCTGTAATATGCAAAGACGGAATACAGTAACTATACATTATTACATAGTTTTATTTGATTCTTGAAGTGCAAAAATATTCAACATTTCTCTCACCACATTTCCGTCACATTAAGACAATGCTGAATATTAAGTTTAAGTTGATAGCATTAGCTGATAGAGTATTCATGTAGTCGAAGTAGGATTTCCGAAACACGTGACATACTAGTGTCATCGTAATAGAATACAATCACTTGCAATTAAGGATTGAATCTTGCTTCGGTCGATTTCATGAGGTGATGAATTGAGTTCCTCTTAAAATAAAATGAATAAACTGCGAACCCTTGTATTTCAATTCAAGCGTAATTTTTTTTCCATTTTATTAAAACATTTTGCGAGTATCTCTGGATCTGGGTTTGTACAAGTCTACAACGAGAAACGTAAGAAAATAGTCCACCATTAGAGTACAACTAATTAAAATAGATAGCGGAAATATTTCAATTTGCCATATAGTTATTTAGAAACTATAATCTTATCAGTGTGATCCATATGAAGATTCAGAATATCTTCTCGCGTAAAAACTCAAGTTCATGAGCAAATGAAAGAGAGTTTATAACAAGTAAGTAGTTTTATTGAGTCCAACTTCAGTCAAAATTGATATATCATTCCTCAATTTTAGAAAAGACTGGAAAAATTGTAGTTCTGCATACGGTAAGTGGTTATAACAAGAGATTTTATAAACACTTGTTATTATGTATTCGGTCATGACGCTATCTATTTTCAAGAAGTTTTCGACTACAAACAACAATCAATTAATCATAAAGAGAGAAAGAAATGTTTAATAAAAGGGATTTAAAAAAAATCCTGCACATGCGGCCTATTTACGATAGACTAATCAAGACGATGTCGTATTATTGTAGAAAGGTGTATTCTACATTCAGGAAACGATAATAACAAAAATTGTCCGTATCATTACAACGTTTGATCAGACGCTCTTCATTACATGTTATGTCAAACACTCGAGTGAACTCGGAGTGTCGAGATATCAATGGTAGAAGATGGCCAGGAATAAAGGGACAGACTCTCGGATTGAGGAAAATAGAATACCTGAACTATTGACTTTGTATCCAAGTACAAAGCTTGTTATAGTTCAGAACTATAGCTACTCTCGGTCCGCTATATACAAATCCTCATAATCACGGGCTTGGATTTAGATATTTTCCGTCCGACTAAATACAGAAAATTGTGTCAGCAAGTGGAAGAGCAATATCTGTCACCAGCGATACAAATGAATAAGTCAAGACTGTGAATTGGTATCTTTCAATCATAAGTCATGTGTCTACGATTTTTAAAACAACCCAGTCAATATGCGAGAACATTACTTTTTGCACATGTACATAAGAAGATATTTATAAATGAATATTACACCGTTGAAATATTTTTGTTGTTGTCTTTTTGGTTCATTAAATCTTGTAATGAAAGTCATTCTAATCCACGATAAACACTAAATGATAGTATATGTATGGATAAAAACATTGTCATTGAATAATTAAGATTGATCACATATAAGTTCAAGGCGGTGTAACTCCGTGTAATGGTTCTGTGTTCGATACTGTTCAACAATGTCTAAATAAGGTGTAAAAGTAATCTGTAATGTAAAGGTATCAAATGCAGCAGCTCTAAATCCATTGTATATATTTTAGACAAAGTCTTTTTTATCATCTTCACAAGTAAAAGCACACCACTAATGTTTGCGTAAACTGGAAACAAAGTTTTCAGTATATGTTTTTTTCGGTATATCAAAATAATTTGAGCTAATGTTAAATAAATTCTTATGGTATCACATTGGTGTAAACAGTATTTACAAAATAGAATAAACAGAAATGATTTTCAACTCTATTAGATACACGACAAAGAGTATGTGTGCTTGTGTATGAAAATGTCTTCATGAAACTTAAAAACGATTTCTTGAGCCCCACACAAAGCTTGGTATGACTGACCTAACACGTAAAATGTATTTTAAAACCGAAAGGTTTATGTGCTCTTTAGAAAAACAATTAGTCCGTGTTGTATTTCATGTTCATTTAAAGCTATCATACCCCACGCTGTTGATAGAATTCATATCAATTTGTCAGATATAACAATGGCTTTGAAATCTAAAGACCATCGACCTGCTATAAATATTAGTATAGAGGACCGTACTCACTCCCTCAATGCTAAATGTCTTTTTAAAAGAAAATGTTGCAGATTTAATTCAAATAAACCATTTTCCACTCAGGGGATATATGGTAGGGTATATTTAACACACGCCGCTTTAATACACAAACAGATAGGAGGGCAATTTTCTGTGTTACTCTTTCAGAGTCCTAAAATATTCATCAAGTTTCGTTGCAAGGACAGCCATCGTAAAACGGTCCCTATATCCCGGCAATTATAAATTGAGCTATTAGAAAGCTTAGTGCTTTTAAATCTCCAGGTGTTAGTTTTTTTTATTTGTATAGAAAATATGAAGGTTCTTTACTAAATTACAGTCGCCCTTGCTATGAGGAAGACACTCATGATGTTCTTTAACTCTAGTGAAAACTAGACTAAGTGTATATGTTGATTACTTTTATGTTGACATTTTTCCGAACAGCTATTCCCTTTTGATGTCAATGTACTTTTATAAGATTACTCAAAGTCTTTGTAAAAAATAGTCATAACCGATAGTCTTCGGTACGCAGATTAGGGCGAAACATTTACTTTAATTACATCTAATTGGTTATGGTTACAGAAATAAAACCCGAATTAAAACTTTGCTATTATATAAAGTCTGACTTTTGTGTTAATTAATATCTATTGGTATATGTGTGTTATTAATTTTTGTAGATTTGGTAAATCACATAGGGGATATTCTTGATGAATACCAGTTATATTTCATCGAGTGGGGTGAACACATTGATAGTATTGACGAGGGCGACGCACGAATACAAACTATAAAAGTTTATACTTAACGAGATGAAATATAACTGTTATTCATCAAGAAACAATGAAGATGCTATTCAGTACATTTTCACGACTCTGTCTACATTAGGCCTTCTGATACTAGTACGTGTATTTCAAACAACTACAATGCCTATTTGCTCCCCTTTAATTATTCCCGCTTACTAAATTGGTTCCACGTATACAATGTATACCCCTTTATGCTACAACCATTAAAAATGAAAAATTACAAATGAGATATTATATTTTTGGTTTGATATTTCAAAACATGTATTCCCGCAAACACGATATTTTCACTGTAAATACTGTGTTTCGATTGATCATTATTGGGTGAAAATATCAAAACTGACATTTTACCCGTTGAAAAATACCACTTATACGTATGTGTATTTCCAACTTAAGTCCGTATATTTAACTCTGAAAATGTAATAAATTGCTTTATTTCCTTTTGATTTTTTTTTTCAATCAGACAATCAAATATTTGTACCTTTACAAGTGTTTGTATTTTACAAAATGATGGGAAAACCACTATGAAACAAGAAGTAAATGTTCTTGCATTTTAGCACGCCATCAAAGCGTATATCATTGCGGTATATCATAAACAAATCAATAAGCGCTCCACGTCAGTTTTTATTATTTTTATCTTATATTATTGTTATCGATATACGGAATTGTTCAAATGAAGTTATTTCGAATAGAAATACGAAGGTGAGACTTTATAGCAAGCATATACACTTCCTATATACAGATGTTTTTCCTAATTTTATGTGGTTAATGGATATAGTTTGGCAAATATTTGCGTTTCGATGCAGAATTAATAATGATAATATAATCATGAATATTGAATATAATTTATGAATAAATATAATTTATATAAAATCGCAAATTCAACTGAAATCGGTTCATAAAACCCCTGAAACCACTACTTATTATAAAAGGAAGTCAATTGTCTTTTACAAATATAAACTAAATAAACAAAGGTATAGTCCACATTAAAATAACATTAAACAAGACAATAGTAAACATCCGGATATGAACATGCAAATAAGGCCTTTATCGAAATCAAATCTGGGTGATAGTGTTTATACCGACAATCATCGTTATGCAGGTGTGAGAGAGGCACACCTGTGTGAAAACTGTCGGAAGGTGAGTTGGCCGATCGTGAAGTAGAAGGCATAGACATGCCTAAAGCAGTTCGCTACAACCACAATGACAGATATCGGATCACTATATACATATATATATATAATAGTAGCAGAATAAAACTAGACAGTAAAAGTATCTTACAGTTTAATGTAATTTTCTACAGAAGTAAACAAATGTCTAGCAAATAAATAAAAGACTAGCAATGTCCGGAAGTAGAATTTTAATCGCTGACAACGTCGACGTCGTTTTTGAAATTATTCCAGATGGACTGACTAAAACTAGTAAAATTAATCAATTATATGTAGTGTAAAAATAAACTAAACAACAAACAAACAAAATAAAAAACTAAAACAATTATATCAGTAGTAGCTAGTGTAATTTTCTATATTCTTAAAAAAATTATTGACATGATTTTAAGCTGACTGGTCGGATTGCTGCTATCATATAACCTTCATATTCATAAAACATTGAATTGATTCAAAAATAGTTCAATTTGGCTTGTAACAAGCATTTTTCTTGGCTTAAAAGTTACTTTATAAAATATTTTTAGGAAAAGATGGCGAAGCCGTTTGTAACATCGCTTCGGATTGACTGAGATAACGGCGTAATGATTTCATAGACAAAAAAGTCCCAAAATGATTTTTAAATATTAAAGAGACTATTTTTCTTAATAAGTAAATTGAATTATAAAGATTGATTTGAATAGATTTTTATGTTATGGAGATACATTGTATAACACAAAAATCTTAGTGTACTCTAAATAAACCTCGAATAGTCCACTCAGATTATTAAGTTATATCTCCATAACATATAAATTTATTTGAGTTAATCCTAAATTACAGATGACGCGCTTTCAGAGGACGATGTCGATGACGACTGCGACGATTATGCAGTTTAGAATATGATAGCTAAAATAATTATCATAGTTTATTTAATACATTCACCTACACAATACACAATTCCATATATTACGTTGATTTATTTGTTCGTGGTAACAAACTATTATTGCAATTTGAAATGTCAATAGCCGTACAATTCACGGAAACTGCCAACAATTTTGTTGTGAATATGTCCTGATGACAGAAATTATAATCATCAGAGTAACATTTTATATCTATTTAACAGTATTTGCATGATTTTTTATAATTAAGTGATCTAATTAAATCTAAAAATACATATACATATCATTAATGATTATTTCCCTCCACGATTTGTTCATTTTGAGAAAGTTAATTTCTTATACTGTCCATGTCTTTAACAGGAAGTCAGCAAGTCATAACATATTGTCGATAAGAAATTTTCGACAAAACGTTCGCCCCGAGACATTCAAATGTTTGATCGAAAAGAGGAGATAGCAGGCACTAAACAGAGGTGAAAATGCCTTCCGGAAAAACATTCACAAACAATAAAATCTCATAAAACTCACAGGTATAAAACTCAGGTGTGTTGTGTATATCTGTAAACAGCTTTCGATTTTATTATAAACATTACAATTATACCATGAAAACCATAACAATAAAATAGAAAATATCTAATTCGATGACCTTGTAATTAGCTTTGGAAAAACGGATGCAAGTTTTGTTTGTCAATTCATCAAATTGGTTCTTTTGTGTACAAACCATTAAGCACATGTTATTTTGAGCTTGTACTTGTCTTTTAAGACTAGATTAGGTTTTGAATACATATTCTTCACATCTTCCAAGATGAGTTCTTCTGATCATGAACGCTTATTCAGCTAACGTATTAATACAACTACGTATATGCATTCGAGCACCGCCTTCATCACATTAATGTTAGAAAGGTTTTGATCATACAAATTGCAATTTACATTTCTCACTGTAAGGTGTTTAATTAGCGCAGCATCCCCTACCTAATGGGTGAGCTAAGGGCAGTCTATGTAATCCGTACCCTGACATTATCTACAGGGTACACGGCCAACCCATCTGTATTTAAATGATGTAAGGTTAGTCATTCAATTGGAGGGGTAATTGAAAATGGGTTTTCGTTTGGGCCTACCTTCCAACATGAGAAATGTTACAAGGATGTGTTTGATATAGGGGTAGACGCCCACTTCTATTCTGTCCAGTATTTCTACTACATCAAAGGACCAGTGAGTTACCTATGTACGCACTACCGACAAATAAATCTATATCATACACTGCTGATTATGGTAGAGCAACTCCAGTGCATCCTGTCTTATCCTAATGAACGTATGGTAGGTTTGACGGACCAATATTTGTATAGCATTATTACAGCAAGCGTTCGGTGTCCTTTCATCATTAACAGACTAGGATAAGATGCCTCCAGATAAGAACAGGTAATATCATTAAGAAACCATGCTAATGCTCATTTTCACAACATCTCTGTGGTAAAACCATTAACTTCACCTCGGAGGATTTGTTAGATTTGATTTTATCGTCATCAAAACGAGCTCCATCAGAACAAGTGCTGAGTCTAGATGGGTGCATGATTACATTTAAGAGAAACCACGTGTTGTAGACAATGGAGGAGTTTTATTCCCAAGGTTAGACAAAATATAATGTGCAGCTTTACGAGGATTTGTACTTAGTATGATATATAGAAAGCAGTTATTGTATTTGTATTAAATACTCGTGAAGTCTGAATGAATGCAAATGTTTCTATTAAATGGTGATTTAGTTTCGGAATTATTAACACGTGTAAACGAAATTATGTACAAATGGAAAGGCTTTGTGAAAAAAAAAAATTAATTGCAAGGCAATATCCCGGAAGCAAATAAGGAAACATAAGACAATATTTATTTATATAAGAATAACAAGAGCAACTGGGAAACCTCCTTTATGGGACATATTCATTTCACGCATCAATAGGACTACTGTCATTCTTAATACAGTTTCCTTTATAAATAATTTTGATGAATAATTACCTGACAGTAGATTGACTCGTTTTTAGGGGGATATATGTTTTGAATTAAACGACTGTACGCCTGTGCAATGATAGGCTTAAGAGTCATTAGTAAATATGGTTAATTATTAGTGATCTTTTATAAAACCATCTCGATTTGAGGATACATTTCATTACACATACGTCTCGAAATGTAAATCGGGTAATTTGACAGCATGATGGCATGTATAAATGGCAAAACATGTAAAACAACGTTTATTAGTACTCACAGTTACTAAGTATGTTTTAGACTTATCCTAAGGTCGTTAACTCTATACGTACACTGTACAGGTTAAATTCATATTTAATAACAAATAACAAAGATATAACCTATAAAGTATTAGAGCAGATAAAAGTGGCTGAGTTTTCTGAACGCAGAAAAATAAATCAAAGGAAAACCGGAAAACTAATTAAGTCATTACTAAAGTGATACAAATATTAACTAAGACTGTACGCAGATATTGATAAAACAATACAAAAATTGAAAAAAATGAGAGTGATTATAGATAATGTAAAATAAAACACAGGTAAGATAGAAATGATAATGATGCATATAAAAGCAAAGAGTCGGCTAACAGTATAATTTTAGCAAGGAGTCGGCAAACATTATATAGTCAAAGCAAAGAGCCGTTGACTGCATAGTAATAGCAAGGTAACAGTATGGTTATAGCAAAGGGCCGGTTAACAGTATAGTTACAGCAAAGAACCGATTAACAGTATTGTTACAGCAAAGAATCGGTTAACAGTATGGTTACAGGAAGGGGCCGGTTAGCAGTATGGTTATAGCAAAGGGCCGGTTAACAGTATAGTTACAGCAAAGAACCGATTAACAGTATTGTTACAGCAAAGAGCCGGTTAACAGTACTAGCATTGTTACAGCAAAGAGTCGGTTAACAGTATGGTTACAGCAAAGAGCCGGTTTACAGTATGGTTACAGCAAGAAGCCGGTTAACAGTATTGTTACAACAAAGAACCGGTTAACAGTATAGTTACAGCAAAGAAAAGGTTAACAGTATATTATAGCAATGAGTCAGTTAACAGTATGATAATAGCAGAAACTCTTTTATCATTAAAACATTAAGTAAATCTGCGGTACATTAACATTGGAAAGCTGTTATAAAGTTAATAAAAGCTACAAGGAATAATAGACAGTTACAATGTATACCTTACACAATGTAAGTGTAACAATAAATACATAATTTTTAAAATTTCATAAAATATATCAGTAAAAAAACACAACTTGACACAAACTTGTGACAAAGATAGCGGCATTTCATAGCATAAATACAGCTAACAGATATTAATATTCTCACCTGTACCAGAGAGTATCGGGATAATTGTTTACAGGTGTGACTTATGAACTTACTTCGTTTGAGTCGATCCTCCGCTGTGACGATCCTTACAGAGAGTTTACATACCATAAGATGAAAAGTTACTAGAATCCACAAAAACATGGTACATTATTTTTGGCGATGTAAAACGCTACGTTGGTAGAGAAGACAAAGTACTTAGAGTCCTTTTCCTATCCCTCCAATACTTCAATCCATAGAATGGCACTTTTTGAGCTAATCCAGCCAATAATCCTAACCCATATTGGTAATCTATAAATCCCATCATTAAAGTCGGACATGTATACTATACATCGTGAGCACAGTTTGATGCTGCTCAGTCGACAGGGAACCTTGGACAGCGGTCGACTTTTTTATGTTTGGTAGTGCGCCAGTTACTGTCTCCTCCCCTTGTACACCGCGTGACTCTCCACGCGGCCAGACATAGATTACTTGGTAACACACACACACACTCAGTCGACGGGAGGGGGCTGTATCCCACCGCTCTCATCATCATAGTCATAGTCTTGTTAACACGTTTGGGGGAGTCCATTCAAGGTTTCTACCGTCAATCATCATACTACTACATATTGTAGCTAGTAGTTAGACTTATCGGAACTAGTTCTCTGTTGTTTAGGCATAACATCTGTATATGTATGCGTAGAGAAACTTGTGTTCTTTAAAGTATTTCATTATATCAACTTTGGTAAAAATATCATATACAATCGTTCTTGTATTGAAATAAAGATGTAATATGATTTCGAAAATTCAGTGTGTCTAGAAGAATATGCAAAACGCTCAAACGGTAGGTCTCGAATGTCAACCGAGATTATTAAGTAACTATATATTATATTGGCCCACCCATGGGTATTCAAAGACATATTTGGGCCGAGGTTGCCGAGTGGTAAAGATGTCCCGACATAGCACCACAAGCCCTTCACCTCTGAGTTGAAGTTCGAATCCCATGTGGGGCAGTTGTCGTTTACTGACTGCTAGGCGGTGTTTTTTCTCCGGGTACTCTGGGATTTCCTCAACTAACCAAAACCAAACTAAATCACTGAGACATCTGGTGAGTGATTAGGAAGGACACAGGTGTTTACCGTATGTCTTTGCGTGATTAACATGCTAATGATGAATGAAAAAAATCCCGGTAGCCTTGGAAATCACTAGCGAGCACTTGGGCACGTTTATCAGGAAAGTGGACGTGATTACACGTGCGGTAACGCGAACATCGATGTCAGCATTCATATAAGTCAAAACACATTCTCTTCCGCTATATACTGGTAACCTATATCAGTTATGTATGTGTACTGTCTAGTCATATTTATGCTTGATAATGAAATACAATTATTTCAATGAATATGTAGACTATTTGTATTAGTATTTGATTCAACATTACTAGCATTTTGAGTACGGAAACAACAAAATTACATTTAAATATCGTTGGTGTACTTTATTGTGTATCGCTACCATTTTATACAATTACTTTGTGCATTGATATACCATTGATACCAATTTTACACTACACTTCAGATTTCAATTAATTGGGATAACATGCTTCAAGATATTGATAATTAACCCTCGAAATTGGTTTAAAGGCCGATCTCCAGCTATAGTTATGTGTGCTGTTTCGTACCAGACTCGATATCTAAATCATCAGACACGTCAGTTCCTACCGTCCAAGGCCAGTTTTAAGATCAATTGAAAATATCAGTTTCTCCGCCCCTCACCGAGAGATAGAAATAAAATGGAAACACTACATAGGCCTTTATCTATCTGGCCGGGATGTTCAGTAGAGTTGAGAGGGGCGTGACCCACCGTACCATAGAATCAACCACCTTAACCCCTATTCATGGTACGTTATCAATAAAACCCACCCTAGTGCAAGTTTTGTAAAGTTCCTTTCGCCAAAAGGGATTTGTAGGGTTAATGCCAATTTGTATCATGTTTTGCCTTATTCAACTGTTGACCATGGCACAAGAAAAAAATGGGCTGTCCTTTAGAATTTATCGTATCCGCGCTAGCACAGAAATTATATTTATTACATTTTTTCACCGTGAAATATAAGACTCTTTCATATATGTATATGAATGATAGTGATTCATGTATTCTACCCAAGGGTCACAAATGTTTTAAAACAAGAAGCTCATACACTGTCTCTCGATGTTTTATTACAATTTCCACAACGGAAATATCGACGTTGTAATACATTTCGTTTTAAAGTATAAAATCTAACGATGCTGACTACTGTCCTAATATGAATTTATTAAATATACCATTTCCTAGGATAGGTATGTAGGTGGTTTCCGGAGTATCCGAAAATCGACACGTATACCATCCGAGCTTTACACCCTAACTGTCCTGGGATAGGTTTCATGCCGATATCAATAAATAACACAATTACGAATAGTAATATCAAAAGTAATATGAATTGAACATAGTATTTTAGTACAATATTACTATGTTATTATGTTACATAATAAAAGGATTTAGCAAAAAGCTCGTAATTTAAATTCTAAAATAATAATAAATAAAAAATAATGTGAATAAAGTTCTAATAAGCTCTGTTTTTCTTTTCATGAAATCTCTTATGAAACAATTTTCAATATTGACCAATGTGGAATTTTTGTAACATCAAAGTTTCCACCCCACTCGATGACCAGGGATATCCTATATTAATACACTGTATTTCACATGAGGATGCTGCAATCCAAAAGTCCTTGATTCAGTGTGCGGAGGGCTTCTTATGCGAGTTATTTGTGGAAACATTTCATGTTCATTATATTATAACATAAAGAATATCCTACTACAAAAATGTCATATAGAGGGAGTATATATATTTAAATATGTGCTTTGGGAGAAGGTTGAGTAATGAAAGGTATTCAGACGACAATATGAAAAGTGAAGGTACTCTACAATTAAAATGATCATTCAGGCTTACTGAAAGAACTGTAAAACACGATCCCCTTAGCTGAGTCATTATCTTCAATATATTCTACGGGCTATGTTTGTCAAACATATAATTATTTGCACTGAATGCCTACATGGTGCACCAAGAAGCTTAATTAATATTTTTTTTCTTCAAATTTCGTACACAAATTAAAATCAGTATTGTATTGTACATAGGGGAATTTGAACATGTATAACTTACCCCATGGCTCGGTATATTGTCGCCAGATGAAATAATCATTACATAACCACTTCTTGGGTAAAAGGTGTCAGGTAATCCAGATTGCTAAAAAAGGTATAAAATTCATACATTTACCGAAAAACATGTTTAGTTGAGAAAATTTGCGTTAAACTTTCAACGGTAAATATGATAATTAATGACAATTGACAACGAAATCACTCTTTCCACAATCATAAAATACTATAGAAGGTCTTGGTATCGTGTGTGGGATTACCACAAAAGAAACATCTACATGTCCACAGTTTTAATAGAATAAAATATTAAAACTATCTTTCTTTCCATTCACATTTTGCCTGTTCGGCTGAAAAAAAAGAAGACTAAGACTATCCTATCAACGATATGTAATATTTTAAAGTGAAAGATGTTGGCTTTTGTGAACTGCACCATCGATTCTAGAAACAAAGATTTACACCACACTCACAGAAAAATGTATCGAGCTGTAATCACACCATGGCGAACCGACGTTAGAAATAATCCTTTGAACATTTCCTCCAATAAAAAGACAAGCAACAAAGACCCAAGTACAAATGAGGTAGGAAATTAGGCTGGGCATGACAATAGTTTTGGAAACTTAATGGAATTAGTCGAGCCACCGTAATGAGGATGAGATCACGGAGGGCTTTCCACAAAGTAACAAAGTTGTCAATCATCGGTAATTAGCTCCTAATATAGTACATAACACATAGCTAGTCGTTTCCATATTACAGTGATTCATTTAAAGATCATGTGAATCAACAATGTTGTACAAGGCAAGAAAGTGTATAATTTGCACTATAGTAAAAACACGATCAAAATCTACAAAGCTGAAAAAATATCTTATTCTATTTACCATTTTTTACCATTGTTTACCCTATTGATATCCGAACATTTGATTATATTTCAAATATGGTTTAAAAAAAAATATGATAATAGCGTGTAAGATTCTATTTATCACATAACTTTTATTGCAAAACTTTAGATTTCGTCTATATATATAAACGGTAGAAATCCGGTTCGCATGTGACGTTTCCGTCTACTGAGACAATCATGCAACGTCATGTAAGATTATGACGTCAAAACTACATATGACGTCAAAATAGTATTAATTACACATTGCCTTACGATATTTATGACAAGGCCGTATGACATGGCTAGTCGGGCTAGTAATGTGATAAATAAACTTTATTTCTTTTTCATCGATTCCGAAACAATTTATACAACTTTTGCAAATGACTCTCGATGCTTTTATGATATTCGTGTGTTTTCTTGTGTTTCAAATGGTTTTTTCACCCGATGTGACCGTTTTGTGATCCGTATGATTATGGGGCGGATTATCTAGAGTTTGATTGGTCAATAATTTCATTAAATAATTGTAGGATAATAAATCTGTTGTTGGACAAACCTTATAATGCAGATTGAGTTCATTTTTGAGGACGATTGATATTTCAAATGCTACATGTTGCCAGTATATACATATGGTATATATATAGTATACATCTCTGTCTGTTCCGCCTCGTTTACAGAGTGGGCCTGTGTAAACGTCCACAGGTAATTGAATTACCACTTGATATTTATCTAATTTGGTCGTATTAACGACTGTGAAGCATGCTGCCCTAAACACCCCCGTTACATTAACACACATCTGGAGTAGATACTTGAACACGAAATACGACTGACCTTGTGACTACATTCTGAGTACATGTCTCTAAAAATAAGCGTGATTTCAAATACGCAACATACATATATATGTGATTTGTAATACGTAATAAAAGTTTCAAGTATGTCTTTTTGATTGTGTTATTTGCTACGCATTCGACACTCTTAGTTAGTTGCAGTACCTCTAAAAGCAAGTGGTTGTAATTTTGTATTATGGGATTGTATCATCTTTAAATGGCTATATCGGTTTCGATAATGTGCCTGTGATTATTTTAGTATTCAAACTTTAGATTAATGCAGTACTCATTCCTTCAAGAAGCAAATTGGCCATATCACTAGTCTTCACTGCTTTTTTTAAAAGTGATCGTGGAATTAGACGAAATACATATGAGGAAATAAATGTAAATTGTTTCATAATTAAATTAATGTTTAAAACAGTAATATATCATGAAGAAATATTAGATGAATTATACATATAATAATTATCAGCGATTATTTAGGAAAACAATAACTTGATTATGTAAGCACGTTCAATTATCTCAAGTAGTGTTCAACGTATGTGCACGTATCAGCTTTGCAGATTTGAGGTTTATTACATAAGGTGCAGCCCCACTACGCAGAATGGATGTTTTTGCGTGGTAGGGTATGGCAACAACGTCGAGACAGGTGAAGCAGAAAGGACAGAACAGCAGGATCCCCAGCCACATAGCTTTGAACGTCTTAATTATCTCAAGTAGCAAACGCTTCTACACAGTACCTCTCGATTTTGATGTTGCAATGTTGATTAATAGTGCAGAACCAGTGGAAAGGCGTCCTGTCCAGGACGACTAGATTTTCAGCCAACAGTGCACTTAACCTTGTGGTGAAGAAAATGATACCAGGTGAATAGTTTGACTTTTTGTCTTTGTAGCCACAGTAATAACTCCGTGTTGTTTGGTACAAAACCATGAATTCTTTACTGGTGTCTGGTTCCGCAGAACCTAAAACAATCTTTTGTCTCTCATATCTTTAGCATACTACAGTCTTCCTTCTTTTTGGTGCTGCTATACATATATAGCTACATTTCATTCATATTCTCATTTTCTTTTATTCATCACTGAACACAAATAAAAGTGTCGATAATATAAAGATGTGAAGACTTGCCATGCTATACTTTGTCGTTAACAATGTTTTGTAAGGTCTGTATTGTTAAGTACCTTGACCTTCATGATGCTGAGTGGAACAAATCGATGTTAATTAGATAAGAATCATTGATGATCCATGCCCACTTTAACATTCATCTATGCATTCTGCAAATGATCAGTTGACACATGACCAGTATGATAGAGGTGTAACATGCATAATCTGTTTTCTGAAAGAGATTATGGCTTTCTGTAATTAGATTCAATCGAAAGAATTTTGACTTGGATACCGGATGTCACGTGGTATTAATTAAAAACGATAATGACTCAGGCTATACTGTCTAATCGGGAACCTAGAACTTCCGAACACCAACTGACAACAACCACGCTTATCACCGTTGGAGAAAAACAGAAGATTGTGGAAACGGAGAACATCATTGAAGTAAAGATTCAATGTTACCTTAATCAACTTGAAGTAATATCAATTTGAAGACATATCAATTTGAATTCATATGATATCAGTTTATGATCAGACACCAAATATATATATCAGTGTATTTATATTTATTTTTAACTCCACTGTTTCAAACGTCAATTTTATAAACTTTCAACAACGATTTATCTTATTCAAAAACCATTTATTCAAGATTACCATAAAATGAGCAAAAATGGAATGATTGGATAGAAACCCACAAAAAATAGATAAATATAAATAAATAAGTAAATAAACAAATAAATAAATAGATAAATAAATGAATAATCAAATAAATAAATAAGTATAAAAAATGTTTATGCGCAAAAACGGAAGCTAATCTTACTGATTAGATGTTATAATGTTAAAATAATAAATAATTTGTATACAGAAGATCGATTAAATTTCAAACAGCAGGAGATATTCGTTTTATATCATTCAATAATGTCAATTTAAAATGTATGCAATTTAACACTAGTTCTAAAATTGGAATTGTGTTGCCTTGTTATATTCTTAATGACTGAAGTAAAAAAACAAAAACACAAAAATCTGCATTTTATCCAAATACAATGTACGTACAAATGTACGTTCATAAAATCCTATTACGTAACAATCCCAACAAACCAAAACATATTGTATATCAGCTAAAACACCATTTTTATATAATCCACCGAGATGACCCTAATATATTAAAAGATTAGCCTGGTTTTACTGTCATTCCACTGATATCATTCCCAGCTATAGCCACATACCAGTAGAGATTTGATCATGTGTTCGCTGCATGTAATACGTATACAGTTTCCACTAGTAATATATTGGATTGAAATCCAAATAATACTTATCGCACCATTTCTGTCCGCGCCATGCTACGCTTGTCTAGGATCAGATTAAACAATGTATGTGGTGATGCCATCTTATCCATCATAACCATATCACTAACCTATATTGCCATACAAATATAATTATCAATTTATATGTAAGACTCTCGAGACGTGGAGGTATGTTCGTACCATAGACACAGAAATAACTGGTTCAAATGCACTTTCATTGTCCACGAATAAATAACTTTCAATGAAGCATTTCATTTCTTCCTTGATCTGGAAGAATGTATCAGAGTTCAACACTTAATGTAGAATATAAGTCCGTACGTCCCATTCCTCTGTGGAAGGCCTATCTCTGTCAAAGCATTCTAAAGCAATCGTGACGTCTGACCAAAAGCACAGTTAGGTGAGCATTTAAAAGGATGTATTTCCTGTTTTCCAAAGAGAGAAGGTCAAGAGGTCCCTGGTCCTCCTTATTTATCTGCAACATTTTCATTTTGGTCGTAAACATTTCAATCATTACTTTTTTTTTTCCTTTTTTTTTTTTTTTTTTTTTTTGAATGCGATGAAGAAATATCTCTGCTCTGATAAAGACACCTTACACTTTACCTTTACAGCAGTACTTGTCCAAAGGGAAGCACTGGAATACATATGATTGTATGTTGTTTTTTAGTCTTACATTAACTTCACAACAAAATCTTGTTTTATTCTCCAAATCAATTTACGCAAATTAAATAATATGATCGATGTTAATAAGATTATGCTTAAAATTAACCAAACTTAAAAGTGAGAATGAACTTAAGGATATTAAGAGAAACACCTTACACAGTATAGTCATGCCATCAAATGTAAAGACGTGTGCAGGTACTGATTTCACAATAACACTATTTTACTTGTAGCAGGCATCTTCATTGGCTTAAAAACCTTCCATATCAGTCTATAAAGGAAAACGACAATCTGTAACATTGCGTCTGATTGGGTGATAAAACTGCGTAATGGTTTCATAGAAAAAAGAACCCAAAAATCTATGTTATGCGTCTATCTTTTCATTTATTGAAGATGTTAAGTGACACAAATGACAAATAATCACATAGATCTATCAAATTATGGATAGAACGCAAAGCGCATCATCAGTGCAAACTCAAAGATATTTATGTCATAGAGGAAATTAACATGTTCGTTGATCTAACGTAACTGCATATATTTACCAGCAGATGTGTTGAAAGTTGACATCTGTCATAAGGCATATGGTACTAATGTTCCAGCAAAACCGTCAATTACTGTGACGCAAAATTCTTCACATGTCGAACTGAAAGTGTTTATACCTTCCTGTAGCAAATGTGTGATTGATAAGCTTGAGTAGATATATTTTATATCAAAACGTACAATATACTTTCACGTTTTTTTTTAAACTATTAATTATTATGCAACTAATCTTTATTACATCCGGGTTACATGTCAAACTGGACAACGGTCACCTCTGTCATATAAAGGCGTTTTTGATACTTAGATAGCAGTTGGACTCCCAACAACCAAAGGGGCAGTACGTCCACTTCAGATGTTTTGACCTTTATTAGATAACCAAATACTGAAGTACAAGTGTGAACATTCAAACTGTGGACTTCAATGTTGGATAGTGTTAAGCCTTGTTGTGACGCGGCGTCCGATTAAAACCGCCTGCATCAAGGAGATGTGTGACGAGCTGAGACTTCTTTCAACTTTACGATCACTTGAGTTCTACATTGATCAATTCAAGTTTAAAATTACTTGACTTGCAAATGGTATAACAACAACGGTCCGAAAAGAACAAACAATCAACAATACACATCACAAATATTCTCTAATTACAGGACCACGCCGAGAAGGAAAACTATCGTCATTAGAACTGTTTAGAATATAGAATAGTCACCATAAAGATTTTTTATTTACTGGATATATAAAGCCTTTTAAGAATAGGTAATGTGAAATATGAAAAGGCGGCAGTTAAGAATGATATTTATACGTTAGAAAAAAAAAACAAAAAAACTTCGTTGTGAAATCAATCCAAGTTTTTGAAGTAAGAACAATAACAGACATGTGTATGTATCTTATTGGCTGGATGTATGTTGAAGTTTACATTAGCATAAATAAAATATTATTTTTGGTAAGAATATGTACTATGGAATTAGCTGTTTAACACGCCTAATTCTGGTTAAGCGTCTTTTTTAATTTAACCTGTCTCACTTTAGCAGAGGATTTGTTCCTGATATTGTAAATGTTTTACAAAAGTACAATTTGTATCACGTGGTTGATTTATTTTTTAAACAAGAGGCCCAGAGGGCCTGTATCGCTCACCTGGTTTGTAATGCCAAGTAATATTCTGAATACAGGTTCATTGTTTCTTTTCTGAAGGAATTATAATATTAACCTCTAAATCCCCTATTGGGCCCCAACCCTCCTGCCCCCAGGGGGTCAGAGCCAAAATTTACACAAGTTCTGTTTCCCCTTCCCCTAAGGATGTTTATGGCTAAATTTGGTCACAATCCATGAAGAACTCTATGACTAGCAGCGATTTAAAGGATTTACCTCTATTTCCCCTATTGGGCTCCGCCCCTCCTACCCTCAGGGGTCCAGAGCCAAAATTCATACAAGTTCTGTTCCCCTTCCCCCAAGGATTTTCATGGCCAAATTTGGTTACATTCCATGCAGAACTCTATGACTAGTAGCGATTTAAAGGATTTGCCTCTATTTCCTCTATTGGGCCCCTCTATTGGGCCCAACCCCTCCAGCCCCCCGGGGGGGGGGCAGAGCCAAAATTTATATAAGTTCTGTTTCCCCTTCCCCTAAGGATGTTTATGGCTAAATTTGGTCACAATCCATGTAGAACTCTATGACTAGCAGCGATTTAAAGGATTTACCTCTATTTCCCCTATTGGGCTCCGCCCCTCCTACCCTCAGGGGTCCAGAGCCAAAATTCATACAAGTTCTGTTCCCCTTCCCCCAAGGATTTTCATGGCCAAATTTGGTTACATTCCATGCAGAACTCTATGACTAGTAGCGATTTAAAGGATTTACCTCTATTTCCTCTATTGGGCCCCGCCCCTCCTGCCCCCGGGGGACCAGAGCCAAAATTTATACAAGTTCTGTTCCGCTTCCCCCAAGGATGTTTGTGGCCAAATTTGGTTACATTCCATTCAGAACTCTATGACTAGTAGCGATTTAAAGGATTTACCTCTAATTCCCCTATTGGGCCCCGCCCCTCCTGCCCCCGGGGGACCAGAGCCAAAATTTATACAAGTTCTGTTCCGCTTCCCCCAAGGATGTTTATGGCTAAATTTGGTCACAATCCAAGCAAAACTCTATGACTAGTAGCGATTTATAGGATTTACCTATAATTCCCCTATTGGGCCCCGCCCCTCCTGCCCCCGGGGGGTCAGAGCCAAAATTTATACAAGTTCTGTTCCCCCTCTCCTAAGGATGTTTGTTGCCAAATTTGGTTACAATCCATGCAGAACTCTAGGACAAGTAGCGATTTATAGGATTTACCTCTATTTCCCATATTGGGCCCCGCCCCTCCTGCCCCCGGGGGGTCAGAGCCAAAATTTATACAAGTTCTGTTCCCCCTCCCCCAAGGATGTTTGTGGCCAAATTTAGTTACAATCCATGCAGAACTCTACGACTAGTAGCGATTTAAATGAAATGTTGACGGACAGACAGACGGACGGACGGACGGACGACGGACGACGGACGCCGCGCCATGACATAAGCTCACCGGCCCTTCGGGCCAGGTGAGCTAAAAATGGTGTTTTTCCAAGTAAATGTCAATGGAAACGTCTACAGTTTATATTGTGTGTAAGAATGAAAGCTGACAGTGACTTTTCTCGCTTAATCCTTTTACATAAAAATACACAACCATATACAATATGAAAACTTGCTCTCAGGGTTCCACAGTAGAGTATACTTTTGAAGAAAATTCTTAAACTTTGTGTTGATATGCGAAATAGTGAAATTTTACATTTGTGTCGTTGGTGTGGTTTATATTTACAATGATAATATCACTCATTGTGTACTGGAATGTTCTCATATATAAAGAACAATAACGTGACCAGCTCTGCTGCGAACTTAGTACTGTAAAAGACATAGATTTCATTTTTTTTTCATCTTAATTCAATGTCTAATTACCAGATACTTCAGTTCCTCTTGGTGGTTATCTCAATTATGAGATAACACCTCATGCAGAAGATGATTTTAGAACGAAATCCATTGGTATTATATCTAAAATTCTCCAACAGTATGGTATCATATATAACTGTTATTTACATTGCTTTGCGCTGTATGCACTATTCTACAAACTATTAGGATGATGTAGTAACATCATCAACTCATCAGTTGAATGTGATCGGTTATATCACCGTATGGTTACTTTTGGGTTTATTATATTTTTGTGTTGTATATATAGTGAACTATCCTGGTTATTATCATTATATAATGTGTCTATGTAAAAGTCTGTGTCATTATGGAAGGATGTGATTCTGAGCGTGACCAAATTTTAATTCTATTGCGTTTGAATTGTATGCGCATTTTGTGTAATTTCATTGCTCTTCATATTCGGAGGAAATAAAGAAACAAGAGGCCCATGGGCCTTAACGGTCATCTGACTATTAGTACAATACAACATAGTCGTTTAAAGATTTTAGCCTATTTGACCTCTGTGACCTTGATTGAAGGTCAAGGTAATTCATTTGAACAAATTTGATAGCCCTTCATCCCAGCATGCCACAGGTGTAATATCAGGTCTCTATGCCTCTTAGTTATTCACAAGAAGTTGTTTAAAGAATTTTAGCCTATTTGACCCCTGTGACCTTGAATGAAGGTCAATGTGATTCATTTGAACAAACTTGGTAGCACTTCATCCCAGCATCCTACAGGCCAAATATCAGTACCCTGGTCATTCTGGTTATTGAGAAGAAGTCGTTTAAAGATTTTAGCCTATTTGAGCCCTGTGACCTTGAATGAAGGTTTAGGTCATTCATTTAAACAAACTTGGTAGCCCTTCATCCCAGCATGTCACAGGCCCAATATCAGTACCCTGGGCCTTCTGGTTCTTGAGAAGAAGTCATTTAAAGATTTTAGCCTATTTGCCACCCGTGACCTTGAATGAAGGTCAAGGTCATTTATTTGAACAAACTTGGTAGCCCTTCATCCCAGCATGCCACAGGCCTAATATCAGGTCTCTGGGCCTCTTAGTTATTCACAAGAAGTTGTTTAAAGGATTTTAGCCTATTTGACCCCTGTGACCTTGAATGAAGGTCAGGGTCATTTATTTGAACAATCTTAGTATCCCTTCATCCCAGCATCCTACAGGCCAAATATCAGTACCCTGGACCTTCTGGTTCTTGAGAAGAAGTCGTTTAAAGATTTTAGCCTTTTTGACCCCTGTGACCTTGAATGAAGGTCAAGGTCATTCATTTGAACAAACTTGGTAGCCCTTCATCCCAGCAACCTACAGGCCAAATATGAGTACCCTGGGCCTTCCGGTTATTGAGAAGAAGTCGTTTGAATGAAAAGTTTACGCACGGCGGACGGCGCACGACGACGGACGGTGCATGATGACAATAGGTCATCCTGACCCTTCGGATCAGATGACCTAATAAAAATGATAAGCACTTTTAAGAATAGGTAAGATGAAATAGGAAAAAATGCGCATAAGTATGTTAATCAGCCTACGGTCTGAACGGAGCGTAGTGGAGTTTCTGAGGATAAGGGCAACCGTAACAGACAATATGTGTCGATACGTGGAATACAGATAAATTACGAAGAATGGTACATTTTCTGCATTTACATCCCATCAACTTATAGTGACATGCTATTTCTAACTATTCAGTTTACTATATACTAGTATATCGAAGTGAGATATAACTTACTGTTTTTGCATCTCATAATGCACCTCTAATTTGTAAATAGTTCATGTCACGTAATGGCTTAATATTCATTATTGCAGTACATGTATTCCAATTTGTGGGAAGAATTCTGTCCTGAGTAGACACAGACTTAGTTAATCATACTCGGTCGTAAATGATGTCCGATTATTCCGCCCCTAAGCAAGGTACAAAATGGAATTAACATTATAGGAAACGCTATACACTGTGGCCTGTGATCATCCTGGAGAGTCTAGTGTGCTATTTTACCACATCCAATCAAACATCAGATATATGGTCTGTACTGAGACATGGGTGGTAGCGACAACTCATTCTCCGGGTTGTTACGGACAGCAACCTGTATTAGGGTGTAACACATACTTGCTAAACATAACAGTCAATCGTTCCCTTCTTCAACGGCTAAAAGTTTGTGTGTAATTAAAGAGTGCTTTAAACAGCGTCTAAATCTTTAGTCGTACATGTATTGCAAACCCTTCTACGTTGACCTATGAATTAACAGGCCTATAGAATTTCATTTCTATATAATGTAATGTTTGCTTTTTATTCCTGCGGTCCTGTGACCTGATGAGGTCCTTGTTTATGTTCCTTAGGGTTGTCTCCCCTCACGCCTTCAAAGACCGGCGACTTTGACAGCGGATCGTGTTTCGGCGAAACCCAATAAACTTACTGTTGATTGTCTAGTGCCATCACCATGTATCCGTGTTGACAGGTTTTAATACATTCAGGGAGTGTTTGGTGACGTTTAAATTAGTACATACGCTCTGTAGTCATTTCCTCCTCACAATAGCCCTTACCCGAAACAAGAACGTTGTATATTTGGCGTGAAATTTGTCGCATTCCTCCGATATCGCTACATAGTGGTTTGTCTTTTAATGGTTGATCTGAATAATGGTATAATCGACCTAACCTGACTGATATGTTTTTTTTAAAAGATCTCAATAAGATTTTGAAACATCTGCATTTAAATATCATCTAAGGAAACCTTACACTATTGATTGGGTTTAACATTCGTATGATTATTTATACAGTTATTTCTCAATCGCTTTGTAGTCTACATCATGTAGAATTTTCCCGTCGCAATAAACAAAAGATGTAATTGCCACTAGTTCACGCGAGCGATACTCAATACCCTTGATGGTTGTAGAACACGCGTTAAAAGCCAAGGTGACATATCAATGGCTTGTCCCCTGTTCCTTAATTGACACATCAAAGTTTACAGACATAAGAAAACTATCTTAAGGTGATATATTTATTTCTTATGTAATATTTATGATTAACCAAAAATGTGTAATAGATTCAAATTGATTTTAATCTTTGTGTAATAAACTTCAAATGGTATAACTCCAGCTGATAGTTTTAACATGAAAACCTCTTACTCTTTCTTCAAATGGAATTCAAAGACTATTTTTAAATCCTTAAGTGCGCTATTATATACTATTAGTTATAAATCGACATAATTGAAACTGAATACATTCACATAATGCAATAATTAATCACACTTAACAAATAACAACAATCATAAATGAACATTCGTTTAAAATTATATTTAGGAATATCATCTTGTAAATGGCCGACCTTCACGAAAATATTTCAAACTATGCTTTAAGTAAATATGAAAAGAATTCACTTAGAGGCAATTATAACGGAAGGAAAGAGTCATTCAATGATACAACCGTGACAACCTCGCGGAGATGTCCAGACCCACCTTAATTCCCCTCTGTAGATTTATGGAATTCTATAATAAATAGTTATTAAATTTCGTGGGTGTAAATTTCCGCGATTAACCGCTTTAGACTTTTTCGCCTGGATTTATTTTCACGAATTGTCTGTCTAGCCTTTTATAGTCCCATTCTTACGACAAACTTTAATACGTGAATTTGATAAATTTACAACAGGGGGTATTTGAATGGATCCGCGAATTAAGCGAAATTAAAACCCCCGCGAGTATTAGCAACTATACAATATCTTTGGTTGGTGACCATATGCTATAGATATTAACTTAGATGTTTTCCTCTTGGCCATGTTCAGGGAAGATTTCAACATTCAAGGTTATACAAGGGTGGGTGTCAGGGAGATTTCAAAATTAAAGATTATACAAAGATGGGTGTCAGGTAGACTACAACATTCAAGGTTATACAAGGATGGGTGTCAGGGAGACATCAACATTCAATGTTATGCAAAGATGAGTGTCAGAGAGACTTCAACACTCAATGGTTTACAAGGATGGGTGTCAGGGAGACTTCAACACTCAAGATTATACAAGGATGGGTGTCAGTGGGGACTTCAACACTCAAGATTATACAAGGATGGGTGTCAGTGGGGACTTCAACATTCAAGGTTATACAAGGATGAGTGTTAGGGGGACTCCAATATTCAAGGTTATACAAGGATGCTGTCAGGGAGACTTCAACATTCAAGGTTATACAAGGATGGGTGTTAGGTAGACTTCAACATTCAAGGTTATACAAGGATGGAGGTTAGGGAGACTTCAACATTCAAGGTTATACAAGGATTGGTGTTAGGTAGATTTCAACATTCAAGGTTATACAAGGATGGAAGTTAGGTAGACTTCAACATTCAAGGTTATACAAGGATGGGTGTTAGGTAGACTTCAACATTCAAGGTTATACAAAGATGGGTGTTAGGTAGACTTCAACATTCAAGGTTATACAAGGATGGAGGTTAGGGAGACTTCAACATTCAAGGTTATACAAGGATGCTGTCAGGGAGACTTCAACATTCAAGGTTATACAAGGATGGGTGTTAGGTAGACTTCAACATTCAAGGTTATACAAGGATGGAGGTTTGGGAGACTTCAACATTCAAGGTTATACAAGGATTGGTGTAAGGTATACTTCAACATTCAAGGTTATACAAGGATGGATGTCAGCGAGACTTCAACACTCAAGGTTATACAAGGATGGATGTTAGGTAGACTTCAACATTCAAGGTTATGTAAAGATTGGTGTCAGGGAGACTTCAACATTCAAGGTTATACAAGGATGGGTGTCAGAGAGATTTCAACATTCAAGGTTAACAAAGATGGTTGTCAGAGAGACTCCAACATTCAAGGTTATACAAGGTTTGGTGTCGGAGAGACTTCAACTTTCAAGGGTATACAAGGAAGGGTGTTAGGGAGACTTCAACATTCAAGGTTATACCACATGGGTGTCAGTGAATCTTCAAGACTCAAGGTTATACAAGGATGGGTGTTAGGTAGACTTCAACATTCAAGGTTATACAAAGATGGGTGTCAGGGAAACTACAACATTCAAGGTTATACAAAGATGGTTGTCAGAGAGACTCCAACATTCAAGGTTATACAAGGTTTGGTGTCGGAGAGACTTCAACTTTCAAGGGTATACAAGGAAGGGTGTTAGGGAGACTTCAACATTCAAGGTTATACCACATGGGTGTCAGTGAATCTTCAAGACACAAGGTTATACAAGGATGGGTGTTAGGTAGACTTCAACATTCAAGGTTATACAAAGATGGGTGTCAGGGAAACTACAACATTCAAGGTTATACAAAGATGGTTGTCAGAGAGACTCCAACATTCAAGGTTATACAAGGTTTGGTGTCGGAGAGACTTCAACTTTCAAGGGTATACAAGGAAGGGTGTTAGGGAGACTTCAACATTCAAGGTTATACCACATGGGTGTCAGTGAATCTTCAAGACACAAGGTTATACAAGGATGGGTGTTAGGTAGACTTCAACATTCAAGGTTATACAAAGATGGGTGTCAGGGAAACTACAACATTCAAGGTTATACAAAGATGGTTGTCAGAGAGACTCCAACATTCAAGGTTATACAAGGTTTGGTGTCGGAGAGACTTCAACTTTCAAGGGTATACAAGGAAGGGTGTTAGGGAGACTTCAACATTCAAGGTTATACCACATGGGTGTCAGTGAATCTTCAAGACTCAAGGTTATACAAGGATGGGTGTTAGGTAGACTTCAACATTCAAGGTTATACAAAGATGGGTGTCAGGGAAACTACAACATTCAAGGTTATACAAAGATGGGTGTCAGAGAGACTCAAACATTCAAGGTTATACAAGGTTTGGTGTCGGAGAGACTTCAACTTTCAAGGTTATACAAGGATGAAGGTCAGGGAGACTTCAACACTCAAGGTTATACAAGGATGGTTGTTAGGTAGACTTTAACATTCCAGGTTATACAAGGATGCTGTCAGGTAGACTACAACATTTAAGGTTATACAATGATGGAGGTCAGGGAGACTTCAACATTCAAGGTTATACAAGGATGTGTGTTAGGTAGACTTCAACATTCAAGGTTATACAAGGATGAGTGTTAGGGGGACTCCAATATTCAAGGTTATACAAGGATGCTGTCAGGGAGACTTCAACATTCAAGGTTATACAAGGATGGGTGTCAGGTGGACTCCAACATTCAAGGTTATACAAGGATGGAGGTCAGGGAAACTTCAACATTCCAGGTTATACAAGGATGGATGTTAGGTAGACTACAACATTCAATGTTATACAAGGATGGATGTCAGGTAGACTACAAAATTCAAGATTATACAAGGATGGGTGTCAGGTAGACTACAACATTCAAGGTTATACTAGGATGGGTGTAAGGGAGACTTCAACATTCAAGGTTATACAAGGATGAGTGTTAGGGGGACTCCAATATTCAAGGTTATACAAGGATGCTGTCAGGGAGACTTCAACATTCAAGGTTATACAAGGATGGGTGTTAGGTAGACTTCAACATTCAAGGTTATACAAGGATGGAGGTTAGGGAGACTTCAACATTCAAGGTTATACAAGGATTGGTGTTAGGTAGATTTCAACATTCAAGGTTATACAAGGATGGAGGTTAGGTAGACTTCAACATTCAAGGTTATACAAGGATGGGTGTTAGGTAGACTTCAACATTCAAGGTTATACAAGGATGGGTGTTAGGTAGACTTCAACATTCAAGGTTATACAAGGATGGAGGTTAGGGAGACTTCAACATTCAAGGTTATACAAGGATGCTGTCAGGGAGACTTCAACATTCAAGGTTATACAAGGATGGGTGTTAGGTAGACTTCAACATTCAAGGTTATACAAGGATGGAGGTTAGGGAGACTTCAACATTCAAGGTTATACAAGGATTGGTGTAAGGTATACTTCAACATTCAAGGTTATACAAGGATGGATGTCAGCGAGACTTCAACACTCAAGGTTATACAAGGATGGATGTTAGGTAGACTTCAACATTCAAGGTTATGTAAAGATTGGTGTCAGGGAGACTTCAACATTCAAGGTTATACAAGGATGGGTGTCAGAGAGATTTCAACATTCAAGGTTAACAAAGATGGTTGTCAGAGAGACTCCAACATTCAAGGTTATACAAGGTTTGGTGTCGGAGAGACTTCAACTTTCAAGGGTATACAAGGAAGGGTGTTAGGGAGACTTCAACATTCAAGGTTATACCACATGGGTGTCAGTGAATCTTCAAGACACAAGGTTATACAAGGATGGGTGTTTAGGTAGTAGACTTCAACATTCAAGGTTATACAAAGATGGGTGTCAGGGAAACTACAACATTCAAGGTTATACAAAGATGGGTGTCAGAGAGACTCAAACATTCAAGGTTAACAAGGTTTGGTGTCGGAGAGACTTCAACTTTCAAGGTTATACAAGGATTCAGGAGACTTCAACACTCAAGGTTATACAAGGATGGTTTTAGGTGTCGGTTATACAAGATGGAGGTCAGGGAGACTTCAACATTCAAGGTTATACAAGGAGTGTGTTAAGACTTCAAATTCAGGGAGTTAGGGGACTTCAAACAGGTTATCAAATGGTTATACAAGGATGGTTGTTAGGTAGACTTTAACATTCCAAAGGTTATACAAGGATGCTGTCAGGTAGACTTCGACATTCAACTACAACAGTGGATTTCAAGGTTATACAATGATGGAGGTTAGGAGACTTCAACTTCAACATTCAAGGTTATACAAGGATGTGTGTTAGGTAGACTTCAACATTCAAGGTTATACAAGGATGAGTGTTAGGGGGACTCCAATATTCAAGGTTATACAAGGATGCTGTCAGGGAGACTTCAACATTCAAGGTTATACAAGGATGGATGTTAGGTAGACTTCAACATTCAAGGTTATACAAGGATGGGTGTCAGGTGGACTCCAACATTCAAGGTTATACAAGGATGGATGTCAGGTAGACTACAACATTCAAGGTTATACAAGGTTTGTTGTCGGAGAGACTTCAACCTTAAGGGTATACAAGGAAGGGTGTTAGGGAGATTTCAACATTCAAGGTTATACCACATGGTTGTCAGTGAATCTTCAAGACTCAAGGTTATATAAAGATGTGTGTCAGAAGGACTCCAACATTCAAGGTTATATGCCAGAGACTTCAACATTCAAGGTTATACAAGGATGAAGGTCAGGTAGACTTCAACACTCAAGGTTATACAAGGATGGGTGTCAGGTAGACTTCAACATTCAAGGTTATACAAGGATGGGTGTCAGAGAGATTTCAACATTCAAGGTTAACAAAGATGGGTGTCAAAGGGACTTCAATATTCAAGGTTTTACAAAGATGGGTGTCAGAGAGACTTCAACATTCAAGGTTATACAAGGATGTGTGTTAGGTAGACTTCAACGTTCAAGGTTATACAAAGATGGAGGTCAGGGAGACTTCAACACTCAAGGTTATACAAGGATGGATGTTAGGTAGACTTCAACATTCAAGGTTATACAATAATGGGTGTCAGGTAGACTACAACATTCAAGGTTATACAAAGATGGAGGTCAGGGAAACTTCAACATTCAAGGTTATACAAGTATGGATGTCAGGAAGACTTCAACACTCAAGGGTATACAAGGATGGGTGTCAGGTGGACTCCAACATTCAAGGTTATACCAGGATGGGTGTCACAGAGACTTCACCACTCAAGGGTATACAAGGATGGGTGTCAGTGAGACTTCAACACTCAAGGCTATACAAGGATGGGTCTCAGGGGGGACTCCCAACATTCAAGGTTATACAAAGATGGGTGTCAGGGAGACTACAACATTCAAGGTTATACCAGGATGGGTGTCAGGGAGACATCAACATTCAATGTTATGCAAAGATGAGTGTCAGAGAGACTTCAACACTCAATGGTTTACAAGGATAAGTGTCAGGGAGACTTCAACACTCAAGATTATACAAGGATGGGTGTCAGTGGGGACTTCAACATTCAAGGTTATACAAGGATTGGTCTCAGGTAGTCTACAACATTCAAGGTTATACAAGGATGGATGTCAGCTAGACTTCGACATTCAAGTCAACCAGGATGGGTGTAAGGGAGACTTCAACATTCAAGGTTATACAAAGATGGGTGTCAGGGAGACTACAACATCCAAGGTTATGTAAAGATGGATGTCAAGAAGACTTCAACATTTAAGTTTATACCAGGATGATTGTCAAGGAGTGAAATTGAATAAATCTTAGACCAAAATTTAATTTTTCCATTTCCATACAAATATACATGACAATTTTACACTTGTCGCATATTGCTATCAAGCATAAACATAGACAATCATTGAATGTCAACGATCTATAATCATGCTTCAATTTTTTTCCAATTTGAAATGAAAACACTGCCTTGTCAATGATGCTGTCCCAGGTTTACAGTTTTCTTCATTTATTTCACACTAGTCACTGTCATCTGCTCCGGCCATGTGTTCCATGCTATCGTAAATGAATGGTCACGTCATTGTTCTTTATTTCCATTATTATGTAACTTGCATTCTTCATTTTCAGGTCCAAACTTTTACTATACTTGCACGCTGTTATAAGACATTGTTGCGACAGCATCCAAAATAACAACATCAGCCATGCCCTTTGCTTTATTCAATTCGGCTGACATTTTGCTTGTAAAGGGAAGTAACTCAGAATTCGAGAAAGATCCATTCAATACTTTTTGGAGAAAAAGTTGTAACAAACTTCAACTATCACAATCCATGAAGGTGGCATGTTTGCCATCTTGTTAACCAATCAGTATCAAAATGCAATATGCAAACTTATGGCCCAAGGGAAACCTACCTATGCAAAAAGACGGATCTCCTCAGTACTTTCTGAGAAATACTGTAGTGGTAACAAACTTCAATGATAAAAATCCATCACATATACTTTCAAGTACTGCAAACTAACTTTCTTTCATGATTTTCGCGACCAAAGTAAATTTGCAAAAGTTTATCTTTGGGAATGAATATCTACATCGTTCATATTTATATGAATTTCCATTCAATGATTTAATCTGTGAATGTTAATCCTTGCAAACTTGTTTTGAAATAGAAATCGTGAAAATTAGTTGTCGCCAAAGAAAGATGGTTTACAGTAATACCTACAAAAAATAACAAATAAAATACTCCGATTGGTATAATTTATTATTAATAATCTTTTAAAGTACTTCATTATTAAAGTCCAAATTCACTGTTCTCACAGTTCAAGTCCAAATTCAGTGTTCTCACAGTTCACGCTGAACAATATTCTCTCTGATGATGACCTACACAGTAAGGTAAATATGCTGCGACCTGGCGGAAGTCTTTTTGATTCTCTAAGTGGCGTATCTATTAACTCTCTGCAGATTTATCCCACTGTGGCATCTGAAATACAAATATATAACATTTTTTTAACAACAAGGAGTAATAAAACATTAATCCTAATTTCTAAGATATAGCGATACCAGAAACAAAATTTTGTTACAATCCAAGCAGAGCTCTATGACTAGTAGTGATTTACTATCTTCAGCCTCTGGGGGGTCACAGCCAAAATTTATAACAACCTTTTCATATTCCCCAGAGGCTATTTCCAGACAAATGTGGTTCAATCCATGCAGAACTCTATGAGTAGTAGCAATTTAAAGGATTAACCTATATTTCCTTTACTGGGCCATTTTAATTACGGTACCGTGATTTTCTGCATTTTGAATTTTTATGAAAGTGGTTTATAATAGCAATATTATATTGAAAATATATGTCTTGCATAAAAAATTAGCTTCTAAAAATTTCTCAAGGGCCAATATATATTTCTATTCGAGGAATAAGAATATTCGACGAATAGCTGTTTGAGCTAACCAGAGTTTTGTTACGTGAAATATATAGGGACACGGTCGGGAACATGTGATCAGTTCGACGAAAGGAGGGTTTTGGAAGAATGCGGTTCAAGTTAGATGGGGTTATCCTGTATGAAAAAAGCCTGTGCGCAAAAATATAGTATTTATTGATATTACTTACACTATCTGTACGGAGTCCAAGTTTCTTCTCAATATTCATGGCCATCATTTGAGACCTGAAGGCAAGACCTTTAGTTTTCTCTATAACCTGTTGGTACGGTGAGACAGCCTGTGTTCCCATCACAACATGGCCCTGTACATAAAATTGAATTCTCAAAATTTGGACTTCAAATGTCATTGCAAGGGGACATTTTTTTATGACATTAATTTTTGTTAATCATATCAAGGATTATAGTCAAACATAAGAGTTAACCTATATAATCTTCAAAATCCCTTTTTGATGAATGCTCTGTCAACTAAATTTTGCAATTTTACATGCTTGATTCCAACGTCTGTGGATCTCTGTGCTTATGACTTGCGCTTCAAATTTTGCTAATATTGTTAGAAGACACGATCTATGGCGGTTATGCAAGAAAAATATCCATCTATTCTGTGAACAGACAGTACAATTTTCTCTTATTTTTGTACCGTCGCCATATTGGATATGGGTAACTGCAGTTACCCTAATCCGGTTCCCCGCTGTGATATATTGGTATTAGCAAATGAATGGGGGCAAGGTCATTCATTTGAACAAAAATGGTAGCCCTTCATCTTAGTATACTGCAGGCTCAATATCCTGATTCTAGGCCTGTTGAGTTATGTTTCCTGTAAAATTACGATATTATAAGGAGATGCAATGTCTTACCAGCTTCGAGTCGATCTTTGCATCCAACCGGGCATTTCGGATCAAGTTAACAATCCACCTTTCAGCATCTTCTGAGGTCATGTTTAACTTTTCTGCCAGCATGCTATGATAAAAGAAAGATTTTATTACATTACATGTTATCATTGCTCAAAGTATTTATTTTGGTTAAAACTTATTCTTGCAAATTTGCAGGACTTTGACATAGTCACAAACTTTGATATGTAAATAAAACGTGGATAATAGGGCCTGTATCACGGCAACCCATCTACCAACTCATAGCCTTGTGTTATGACAAGATAAGCGTTGGTGGACAGTTCCGGTATAAATTGGAAGTTGCTTTTAAACTTAGGTACTCATGTTCAAATGAAGATTTCTTTTTATCTGGTATGATTGTACTATATTACTTTCAGCCCTTTTACCATTCAGATATACATACTTGATACTAATACACTCGTGTATCCGACAGAAGGTCTCAAATATCAGCAGTCTAGCATTTTCAATGAAGTCATCCAGACAAGCCACAAGGAAGAAGTCATTAACCAAAACCTGTAATCATCAATATGTAAACTCATATAACATCAGCAAAGATTCACAGAAATTTACAATGTGAGCATAACAAACTATATCTTGCCTTTTCAAACTTTATCAAAATCCAAGATGGCAGCCTATCAGTCATTTTGTCCACCAATTAGTCCCAAAATGCTTTATGCACAATTAGCTAGGGTTAAAGGGGAACCTACGGATGGAATTTGAGACAGATCCCTTCAGTACTCTCTGAGAAATAGTGGTAACAAACTTAACCTACCAAAACCCAAGATGGAGCCAGTCGGCCACCTTATTTACCAATCAGTCCTGAAAGGAAACCTACATATGAAATCTGAGACAGATCCCTTCAAAACTCTCTGAGAAATAGAAGTAACAAACTTTAATTATCAAAATCCAAAATAGCTGTCTGGCGAACATCTTGTTGACCGATCAGTCCGAAAATGCAATATGTGCAACTAGTTCCCTGGGAAAACCTACAAGTAAAATTTGAGAACAATTCGGTTTGTACTTTCTGAGAAATAGCGGTAACAAACTTCAACTACCAAAATCCAAGATGACGGCCGGTTGGCCATCTTGTTGACTGATCAGTCCCAAAATGCAATATGCACAACTTGGGCCATAGGGGAACTTTGAATGTGAAATTTGAGAAAGATCTCTTCAGTACTTTCTAAGAAATAGCGGTAACAAACTTCAACAACCAAAATCCAAGATGACGGCCGGTTGGCCATCTTGTTGACCGATCAGTCCCAAAAAGCAATATGCACAACTAGGGCCCTAGGGGAACATATATGTGAAATTTAAGAAAGATCCCTTTAGTACATTCTGAGAAATAGCAGAATGATGATGATGGGCTAAAAAATGTCCACTATATGTGCAAAAATATGGTATTAAAAATTACTCTGACATTTAAAATAGAGCTAATCAATCTATGTTTGATGTTTTACCTCTTCACAATCCCTCAGCTTCTGTTGGGCACCGTCAAAGTCAAAATTGACATAAAGACACTCCACAAACTCTGTGATGGGGTCGCGGTAGGTGTAGGATTCCTGAGGACAACACAATATGGATTTATAAAAGAATGATTACATATGATTCAATTGTAAAGGTTGCAATAGTAGATAAAGGGGAATAACTTGCACCATACAAAAATTCAAATACTGTATTTGCCATAATCAGTCCCCCCAAGGTGCAAAAAAATTACAACATTTAGCATTTCACAACACTACAACAGCGTAAGTACCTGTTGGATGACCTTGACCAGATCCTTGAGAACAGCCCTCCTTCGACCTTTATTGGTGATCACTGCTGTGGTGAGGTAACGGAGTATGTGAGGGCTGGTTGTCTGTATGGCATTCAGATACCTAGATGTAACAAAAGCAATATTATCATGTATTTTAATATAAGGCATTCATCCTATCATTGGCAAAAATAACCTATTAAATCAGTCCCCTACCATACCATACTAGTGCTTCTATATAAAACATTCTTTCGTCCGCAACTTGCAGATCCTTGGATGGAAGTATAAGGTTTTTCCATTAACATATTACTACAGTTATTACCTATAAACTAATTTTATCTACAGTAATCACAGACAAAATATCATGTCTCTAGGCCAATTTCTCTGAATTTATAAGTAATTAGAAAAACAATTTTATCTATTTTCAAACATGTTCATGATTACATCACTGGAATTTCATCTAATGTTCGAAACAATTGAAATTGATAAAATAAGTGAAATAGCAGCTTTTAGGTTCCTGAATCAGAAAATGTAAAAGAATCATATGGAGGATTTCATTTTTTTTTTAAAGTTTCATTCCAAATGGCTCCCCCACTGCCAGTTACTTTACACCTTTACATTTTTGTATTTGCAAACTACACAATAATAAGTCACCCTTGTGAAAATTTCAGAAATATTAAAACCGAGAAGATTGTCATTTCTAGGTCAAATCTTGCGTATTTGGTATTTTTTTTTACAAGTTGTTAATATTAATGTGTATGATGTTTCTAGCCAAATTTGGTTTTAATCGGTGCAGAACTTTGGATGGCTAAACAGGCGGATGATGGCGCCATGACATAAGCCCTTTGGAACAAGTGAGCAAGGAATGTTTACACCTTTTGATGTTAACTTATCAATGTAATTTAACAGTACATGGTCTGGCAAGGCACCACTAAAAAACACAAGTAATTGACATGTTCTTAAAAATGGTTCTACTCGCAAGGCACGGTCAAAAAGGCAGATTTTATCAATTTATAAGTAGGGCTGTTACGAGTACCCGAGTACCCGGTTACGGGTCGGGTTGGGGATGTAACCGGGTCAAAAAATGTGTACCCGGGTACCCGTCAAAATAGGTCAATTCGTCTGGATGTACGTAAACAAGTCGAGAACTTATATTAAAAGTATTACAAAGTCCAACTCATTTGTTTTTATTTTAATTCACCAAGGAAGACACCTTATCTTTTCAATACATTTTATTTCTCATGACCGTCTTTTGATGCGAGAACAATCTACTTGACGGACATGTGAAATTAAATAGGTCACACTATAGTCATATCGGATAACACAAGAGACCGTCCGAATGTAGTACTTCCTGTTGCGCATGTGCAAAAACATTTCCTCTGGGACTGGTATATGCTACAGACACGCTGGTTAGACTGACACTTTACGGCAGCTCATTAGCAATTATGAATGTCAAATAGAAATGAAGTAGACAATTAACGACTGAAGCTATCTTTACTGAACTCACATATGATTTCATCGAATCTCCGTCGATCAACCAATCTTTCCAAACAGCAAACATAACGTAACCCAATTTGTTACAAAAGCAGTAGATCTGTGTCAAGTACCCGGGTACGGGTCGGGTACTAAAAGTCGGGTACCCGGGGATAAAATTTAGTACCTGTGACAGCCCTATTTATAAGTGTACTCATCACTGTTTCAGAAAGCAAGGGGAAGGTAGATAAAGGTTTACATTCAGTACTAAGAGAAAATGTGGGTCTGATATGAGAGTCCAAAAGTACGTTGTGAATGAAATTTCTGTGCAACGGCTCAAAACTTCCATGCAACAGGACCATTACATGGAATAAGCCTGGAGAGAACACTGCACTTACAGAGGTTGATACAGAAACATGTCAATGATGAGGTCGCGACCTTTTGGGTGGTTGAAAAACACAAAGAGACTCCAGTGAATTAGCCATGTCCTCTGCTGCAGGTTCTGTAATGCTGATCCAAAAGTCTGAAACATTTCAATGAAAAATAGGATCAAGAAAATATTCCTGTTCTCTGTCATAATTCAAACTGAATTTTCCAATAAACTTGAATCCTTATAATGACTTGGTGACGAAGAATTGCATACTCAATAATACAGGCCGACAAAGAAAGTATGTTTATTAGTAGCTTACATTATTATCTATGATGTCCTTGAGTTTAGTCAAGTCATCCAGAGCTGTCTCCCAGTTCTGCATAAGGATTTCTGAAGCCAACTTTCCCCAGAGTGTATCAAGGAAATTCTTATCAGTCGAGGGAAGCTGCGAAGAAAAAGAAATGTTTCTCAGATAGTTAAAAAATTTATCTACAAGGCTGGCACTTCACTATCAGATAACTGGGTAAATGTTGATTTTTCAGTATGCATATTGAGGATGAAATTATCAGATGTTTTCCTTTTGAAATAAAATTATATTTGCTATTAAAAATTGCTGAGAATGAATTCAAACCTTAAAAAATTCACAACACAAATACTATTTATCACCAGCTTCATAACCGGCTAACCATGAATAATGAAATATCACTACATGTATACGTTTTTGATAGCATAGATCTTTTATTAAAAATTTGCAGGTACATGTACAGTATTTCTTATTAATACATATTAAATGAAAATAAAATAATTTAACCAGATCATCCTTGCGAGAATAATTCATTTGGTTGTCAATTTTTATGTTGATTGGAAGCCTATTGGTTGATTAAATTAAAAACTTACGAGCACTCTGACAAAATAAAGGTATTCTGCTGCTCCGGAATAGTTTCCACACTCATACTGAAACTTGGCATACTCATAAAGGGTATCCACCATCCTTGCTTCAAACTGAAATTTTGAACAAATACATGTACACTACCACATATAAAGCATAAGGAAATAATTGTTATTTTATATAGGGGTACCTTTATATAAAATCTTTCTGTGCCTCTGTCGGCTATAATGGGCAGATGACAGGATTTTACCTTCCCTCTTTCCCTAAGTCGCCACTCGTAATTATAAACATTCTTCCATTAAAGTAAATACGGTACCCTATTAGATTCCAATTGTCAATGTAGTTCGTAACATATGAAAAGTAATTTAAGTTTGAAACAAACATTCTGGATGACAAATAAATGTTTATTTCGACCATCTTTACTCTTTTTATGGCTCAGGGTTCGAAATTAATACTCACTAACTGGCCAAATGCAAGTTGATTTTTGATTTGGCAAATTAAATAATATTGTACTTGCAATTTTTGGCAAGCGAATGCATCAGTTGTTATTCTCAATATATATATATAGTCAGTCAGAGATTCAAACGTGATAATTAAGTCATGTTTAACCAGTTAACCAACTTGCCAAAAATGGATAGTGGCTTTAAAAATTTTTGTTTTCTGAGGAACAACATAAATTCTCACTTCGAAATTGATGCTTTGTTTTGTCTTTGGTCAAAAGACACAATATCACTATCAAAATTTTGAATATATAAAAATAATAATGACTACTTACACCATAATCCTTATTTAGAAATTCAAATAACTGTCTTCCATCTCTGAAACAAAAATAAGACTTTTTAAATCAGCTAAAATAATAAACAAAACTTGTTATTGTTACCACTGCTGTTTTAATTCTTAGTGTATGAAACAACACATTATATATCTGTTGTGTGGAATTGAATAACAATCTCATCAATTACCAGTGAAAAAACATTGTCAATTTACCCACTTGACTGAATACGTAAGTAGTTATTTTTCCTGTGATGACAACTAGTTACTATGAAATTAATTATATATAAGTTGTGTTAAAAAGCAGAAATCTGTTCATAAACTGACAATATGAAATCAATTTGTATCAAAAACTAGTGTATGCATATAACAGTTTTACATTAATAAGAATATTGCTCACCTAGAACTTTGCATCTGACGTACAACTTCTGGATCTTCAAATATCTTTGTTATCATTTCTGTTTCTGCTTGAAGACTTTTCAGTTGTGCAACAACACTCTGCCTCTTGTCTTTTAAATCTTAACAAAAACAGAAAACAATTTAGATCTAATTCAAAAATTTAACTATCGCGATCCAAGATGGCTGCCTGTCGGCCATCTTGTTGACAGATCAATCCCAATGCCATACCGTACCAGGCTATGTGGAGCCTATACATATGAAATTTGAAACAGGTCCCTTCTGTATGGAATTATTTAGTAACGATTATCTATAGAATATAATATACTGTACTTACTTGATGGCACATCCTGTTCTGGGTACAAATTTTTATGGACGTCCATAGCAAAGTCCACCATGTTGGTGTTGCTGAGTAAATCCAGCTTTCCTTTCAGCATTTCTTTTTCATCATACAGCTGAAAGAGAATTGTATTTATTATATCATATTGTAAAATTGGTTTAAAATTGATTAACCAGTAAAATCTTGGGCCGTTAGGACTACCAGGGCTTGACATAATTAACTTTTCAAGGACTTGTCCTGTCCGACAGGTGACCACAAAAACTTACCTGCCCAACTGGAAATTTGACTTGCCAAAATTTTTCAAACAATTATATTTACCGAATTTTACCTATTAAGAGCCCCTCCTCTAATAAGGGCGCCCCCACGTTTTTTGCTGAAAAAAATCAACTAATTTCATACAATTTTTGTGCCAGATTGTGACGATTTGTCTTTGCAGACGCTAAAAAATAATGTTTCACATCAATCTGATGCTTAACAGATATCCGATCAGCTTGTAAAGCACTAAAGTGATTGCATTTGACAACAAGTGTTTACTCATAGACACAGCGAGAATGCCATGTTCAAAATAAAACGTATCACTTGAATGCCCCACACACGTGTATGGATGAAGACTACTGGCAACAACATTTTAGCGATGTCTATACAGGTTTTATGAATACTTACTGTATATCTATGATAAAGCTTCCTAAATAACAGGAATGTTATCATTTCTAAGCATTTTATTGTGTGCTCTGCTCTTGTCGGTAATTCCCATGGGGCTATCTGCCACAAAATGAAAGTAGCAATCGAAAGCACTGTCTGCTATTTTGTGTACACATGGTAAACAAACAGGCTAGCATGAAATGCCAAAATTCCATAAAACAGACATATTTAACCAATGTTTGATACTTCTGGTGCATACATTTCTTCATAATTATGTAATTTCAATACTTACTTGACTTCAAAACGTAAGTTAGTTATAGTAAGTTTCAGAAAAATATGAAACTAAAAGCAAGATGACTATAGTCTGTTTCAGAAAACAAGAGGCCCAGAGGGCCTGTATCGCTCACCTGGTTTTTTGTTAGTAATTATCACAAGAATCTGACAATTAGAAAAATAAGCAAAATTGACTCCCAAAGTTTAATTTTGAATCACAACCATACAATGATGCTATTGATACCATACAATGATGCTATCCAATACATAGGTTCAGAGACAAAGTAATTTATATGAAAATAGTAGCCTAATTGACCTTTTTGACCTCGCATCTATTGCCGTTTAAGGCCCCGGGGGTCAGCCCTATCATTTGTACAATTTCAAATCCCAACCCTATAAGGATGCTACCGTTGCATTATAAGTGCTCTTCCATTCTTAGTTGCAGAGAAGAAGTCGTTTATA
This sequence comes from Argopecten irradians, assembly GCF_041381155.1. Lineage (NCBI taxonomy): Eukaryota > Metazoa > Mollusca > Bivalvia > Pectinida > Pectinidae > Argopecten > Argopecten irradians. Next base: position 22,484,811 of record NC_091139.1, read on the forward strand.
TGGAAATAGCTAAATTGACCCCTTTTTACCCCACCCTTCAGGCTCCCGGGGGGGTCAGCCCCATCATTTGCAAAATTTTGAATCCAAACCCTATAAGGATGTAACCATTGCATTATGAGCGCAATCCCATGTTAAGTTGCAGAGAAAAGTCATTTATATGGAAATTGACCACTTTTGACCCTACCCCTCAGGCCCCCGGGGTCAGCCCTATCATTTGCTCAATTTGGAATCCCCAGCCTACAAGGATGCTACCATTGCATTATGGGTGCTATACCATGCTTAGTTGCAGAGAAGAAGTCATTTATATGGAAATAGCCAAATTGACCCCTTTTGACCCCGCCCCTCAGGCCCCCGGGGGGTCAGCCCTATCATTTGCACAATTTTGAATCCCCATCCTATAAGGATGATATCATTGCATTATGGGTGCTATCCCATGCTTGGTTTCAGAGAAGAAGTCGTTTATATGGAAATAGCCAAATTGACCCCTTTTGACCCCGCCCCTCAGCCCCCCCGGGAGTCAGCCCCATCATTTGTACAATTTTGAATCCCCACCCTATAACGATACTACAATTGCATTATGAGTGCTATCTCATGCTTAGTTTCAGAGAAGAAGTCGTTTATATGGAAATAGCCAAATTGACCCCATTTGACCCCGCCCCTCAGGCCCCCGGCGGGTCGGCCCCATCATTTGTACAATTTTGAATCCCCACCCTATAAGGATGCTACCATTGCATAATGGGTGCTATCCCATGCTTGGTTTCAGAGAAGAAGTCGTTTATATGGAAATAGCCAAATTGACCCCTTTTGACCCCGCCCCTCAGGCCCCTGGGGGGTCAGCCCCATCATTTGTACAATTTATAGTTAGTAGCCCATAAGGATGCTTCCAGTCAAATTTTGTTGAAATCCGACCAGCGGTTATGGAGAAGAAGTCGATTGTTGACGGACGCCGGACGTCGGACACTGCGGTACCCCATAAGCTCACCTTGGTCCTTCGGACCAGATGAGCTAATAAGTGGCAGCCCTATTGATCTATACAACTCCTCAGGAAATCTATAAAGAGCTTAATAGACTAGATTTTGTTGCAATTTTATCTTAATGACCATGATATCAACTCTATATCAACCTAAACAAGTTCCAATGACATCATGTCACTAAAATCTCAACCTGCCCAGCTGGGCAAGTCGACGTCACAAACATAACTTACTTGCCCACTAGGGATTGAAAACAGGACCTCTATATCTGGATTATTAGTCTGACGCTAAACCGATCAAACTAAAAAGAAGTTCTCTCTATAGTCAAGTGATATATTGCGACTAGTATTGACCAGGGTTACAGTCAGATTTAGCAGTGCTAGGGGACTACTCCCATAACATAAGAATCGACTGGTCAGACATTTTTTTATTGGACATATATTTCTTTGATACTCCAGCCTTCCGATGTCTAGATGAAGGCAGAAGAAAAAATGCAAAAATAGAAATATTTATAGCTCTAGATCTATGTACACTGGTAATTGTTATCTTACTTAAATTTGGGTCTTTACACAATAAAGGCGGTGTAAACAACAGAATCACGTTTTATCAAGAGGTAAGTAAAAGAAATGTCAAGAGATACACATTTGCTGAAGTTGGGAATAAATGCTTTTATGGAGTGTCGGATGTATCAATGCAGACATTCATGTCCACAAATCTTCTGTAGATATGTCTAAACGAAAAAATAAAATAAAATAAAATATACCCAGAAAATAATAACACAAACCTGCTGTGGGACTGTAAAATTATAGATTTTTGCTTTCTAGAGGCCCAGCATATTTAGCAAATATCCCAACGTGTTTTGTTTTCGGCGGTCATTAGTTTTCGACAATCAAATACTATTACTTCCGGGTCAAGCGCGACATCATAGGTCTTCATCGGATCATATATAGAAACCATGTTTTAATTTGATGCCAGTGCTCTCTAGCATTGCTGTCATGATTTTGTCCGTTTATGATTATCGGTATGATAACTTGGATGTTGATAAAACCACAATTTACATAATTATATTAATAACCCCTTTTTAAGATCCATAAAATTACCGAAATAGACCCCCAATCACATACAGAGATATCGTCTGCTTTGATGACATCGCATGCCATAAATATCATGTGACAGAAGTGGGTGGAGACTTTGTTGTGAAGAAAAACATACAAAAACCCACAGACGTCAGATACTGGATTTGCTATATCTGATCAATCTCTATTGATCAATTTTTTATATATATATATCATTATAGACATTCTCTAAGAAAATGTCTATCATAACTTCTACTCATTTTCATGCAACCATGTGTATCATTTCAAATCAAATAAAGACGTTTGTTGTCTATGTCTTTATGACACTTATAGGCCATCATAAGCATTATTGGCACATTTGAATGACCGTTGAATTGGCGCGTTAGCCTATACAATGCTTCGTTTAGTTCATGAAATTTATCAAAGATTGCACGAAAACATCATCAACATGCTTCTGAAACATATAATTAACCATTTGAAATGGATAATGTTTGACAATGATAAAAATCTGTAAAAAGAGTGGGTCGGTGTGGCCTGTACATAGTGTCAAATACGGTCTCTGTCACTCAGCTTCTTTGGTTCAGTCGGTAGAGCCATAGATTTCCAAGCTGGAGACCCGGGTTCAATTCCCGGCAAGAGCACTCGACAGTAATGTGTATTTCCCATGTTATCCTACAAATCTATTTTGGTCTTCCGCCGTCGAAAAGTATATCCATCTCTTGTCGTCTTGAGATGGGACATTTCAAAGTTTGAAAAACGAGCGCCCGGCTTTGATACGACAGCCCAGGCTAAAACATTTACCAGTGTGGTGCTATACTTCTAACAAAAAAATAAAATGATAAAAAAATTGTTGGAGTACCGGCTCTGTTCTTCCCCGTCATCTAACGTTACAGTAACTTAGATCTATCGCCAGCCGGTAAACGATTTCATATGAAAATGAAGGATCTTATCATGAATAAAACCATTTAAATTGTATCAATAAGTATCTTATTAACTTACCTCCTTAACTGACAAAAATTCTAACAATGGAAAGACCAGATGTCGGTCTAAATATTGTCCCATTCGAGTGGTCAAGTCGAATTCCGCCATTTTGTCGTCAGCATGTGCGAGAAGTAGTCTCGTTCAACCTAACTCTTGATGGTTTTGAATGCATAGTATCAAGCGTCTGGTTGACCAAAATCTCTGGTTTAGTTTCGTATTAAGGTTTGGTTTGCTTTAAAATCTTTATTTCTTCTTGGTAACATCATTTACATTGTTTTATTTTAAGAAATTTCCAACGGATTTTATCAATATTTTAGGAATATGTTACCTAATGACAAATTATACGAAACTCTGAGTCATGGTATTATCTTCAAGGTGAAGGTCGCTATAGGATCACGGTCGGGCAGAAGTCGGCAGAACAGTAAAACTGAGGAATGGTTTGGGATGGATAGGGACGAAGCGGTCCCCGATGCCAGAAATCTGATTAGAAGAAGTTCTGTCCCTGTTGGCCAAAACACTGACTCAAAAATGTCGACTGATAAGGACAATGTCGTAAAAGAATCTATTAAGCCTAACTCGAAATTATTGGATAAAGACAAAACAGAAAACGGTACGTTACGTAGGCCTAACACGTTACCATACTGTAATATTTACATTTACTTGTCACTTCTACGATAGAAACTTTTAAACTAAGGCAACGTGAAGTATATGACGGTATAATTGACACCAAAAACGTGACCATTATGACGTCACTTATGTTTACGTGGTGACGTCAACTGATTACCGTCAAAATGGCTGTTCCATCTTGTGGATTAAATTGTCATTTCCTGGTCTAACTGAAACAATGTTAATGCAGAGACCCTAAAATCGGTTGATAATGTAAATATAAGCATTCAACTATCTTCCTTTGGCATCTATGATCTATATAGATGTCATAGGAGGATTAGGCCAACAGCCTAATTCTTAAATAGACCACAGGAGCTTGACGTTCTGTCAATAATTCATAGTGTAAATATATGCCGTCTTTGCATATTACAGAGTTAGGTCCCGTGCGAGTAGATATCGATTGTTACATCATTATTTTGTGGGCGCATTAATTCAAGTTGTTTTCTCCGATAACCATGACATTACGCTCGCAAACACATGACGTCACAATCAATACTTGCCGCGAGGGCAGATAACTCTGCAATATGCAAATACAGAATAAAAGTACCCCATTATGCTATATAAAGACTTATGTTTTTATATAGTATATAGGGATATTTGTATGTATTTAGTATAAATTTTATACTATACATGTATACTAATTGACAAAATGTCAAGCTCCTGTAAATAGCCCAACTGACAGATTGATTTACTCAGATCGATAAGTCCTGATTCCACTATTATTTCATCTTTGCTTATTACAGAGTTAGCTCCCTTGCGTGTAGGTATCGATTGTTACGTCATTATTTTGTTATCGCAATTCACGTCATTTTCTCCGAAACGCATGACATTATGCTTGCAAACACATGGTGTCACAATCAGTACCTACCCACAAGGGCAGATAACTCTGTAATATGCAAATAAGAATAAAAATACCCCATTATTCTATATAAAGACTTATGTTTTTATATACTAGTATATAGGGATATTTGTATGTATTTAGTATAAATTTTAAATGTATACTAATTGACAAAATGTCAAGCTCCTGTAAATAGCCCAACTGACAGATTGATTTACTCAGATCGATAAGTCCTGATTCCACTATTATTCCATCTTTGCATAAGGCATTAAAGTACAGTGTAAATTGACATTGACCAATAACAAAGTTGGTCAAGACTCGATATCATCACAATATTTTCTGCCTTTTTAGGTCATGATCACCTGAGATGAAGTCTCAAGTGACCTATATATTCTAATTGCCTTTTGTCAATTGTTGTGCGTTGTCTGTCATATTGCAATAAGCAATTTACATTTTAGACTTCTTCTCCAAAACTATTATCAATTTTTCCATGACTGATGCCCTGGGGCCTGAGGGATGGGGTCAAAATGGGTCAGATAGGCTATAACTTCTACATGTTCTACCCCCAGTGCAAGTTAGCTGACAATTGTCTGAAGTGATCAGACAGGAAATGCTGCTATTAGCAGAATATTACCAGAAACCACTTGGTTAGCAGCCAACTAAGTGATTTCTGGTATCATTCTTTTGCAATATGGAAATATCTCAAATCCTCTTGTATTGTTTTAAATCATAAGAATTAAAACATGGAACCTACCTACATGCATTTGGATGTTGGAGACTATCCCAAGCATAAGGTACAAAATTTCAAAGTGTATAGGGACTTTACAGGATTATAATTATTTGCAAGCTGTCATATGTTAGAAGTTAATTTGATCTATATGGCCTTAAGCCACAAAATGCTGCACTCATAAGTCAGAAACATTTTAATTGTTTTAAATTTTATTACAGAAACCATCATTGAGTGTTCTGTATGTCTACAGCCATGCATTCACCCAGTCGAGCTGCCATGCCAACATATATTCTGTTTTTTATGTGTGAAGGGAGCAGCTCATCGAAGCAAGAGATGTGCCTTATGTAGACAAGAAATTGTACCAGACTTCTTTCAAAAGCCAAAGTTGATAAGACAACAAGACTTGGAGAAGACTATCACATTTGATGACAAATATCAGTGGTTTTATGAAGGAAGAAATGGTTGGTGGCAATATGATGATCGCACTAGTCAAGAACTTGAGTTAAAACACAAAAATGGAGATAAACTATTTGAATTACTGATAGCAGGATTTTTATATGTGATTGACCTTGAAAATATGGTACAATTCCGACGCAATGATCGAACAAGAAAAAGAAATATCAAACGTGATGAAAGTACTATTGAAGGCGTGAAAGGTGTTGCTGGACTGAAATATGCTAACCAGAGCTCAAATGAGCGACTTGGGGCAGAGGGTGTAGAACAACCAAGGTCAAGGTCTGGGGTCCTCAATGTCGTCACCTCGACAGATATGGGACATGATGACACAATATTATCTCCCCCAGCTCCCAACAACACCCCACAGACACCACAAACTCCAGCAGATAGTCCTCCAAACAGTGTTTCTGGTTCCCAGCAGGATCTGTCTCTTCATTTTCAGCATCTATCAATGGACGAATTGGATTCTTCACAGACATTAACACAACAGACATTTACAGTACCTGACCAGTCACAACAAAGGTCACAGATTAGTTCATCTAGTGCTCACCCAGTGAATGATCAGCAGCCAGTTAGTGCTCAGTTATTTCCATCTCCGTCTGGGTCATTACATTACGGACTTGGTGATAACACATATTCTCCTTCTGATTCTAGTGAAGAAGATTAGTTTCTATAGTGCATGCTCACTCCCAGATTCTACAAAAGCTGTCATTTGTAATTAGATACATAGGTATCATAATTCATCATTTACCATGTCGCATAAAGCAAGTATTGAATTAAATATTGAGCACTTGCATTAATTGATGCTATACTAAATATTTCAAGTGTATAAGTAGGAGTTGTTAATCTTTATAAGCATTCATATGAAAAGCAATTGTTGAAGAGTTAATCATATAGAATTAACCTTCATTCACTGATATGTTTTTCAGATTGATTTTGATCATAAGGAAATTAAAAAAAGGGGGACATATTGAATCTTTTTCTGAAGTTTATGAATGCGTATGATTACCATCATTCTCAGGTTATTCTCTGCAGTATATAGGTCATCTGACGGTCAGGATGATCTGTCTACCTATAGTCATGATGTTCCGTTCGTCGACGTCTGCCATGATCACTTAAACATGTTGAATAATTGTGAATCGGATAATATGATTGAATGAAAGGCTACAAAGTTTGTTAAAATGAATGACCTTGACCTTCATTCAAGGTCACTGGGATGAAATACACTACAATATTTAATAACTTTCTGGACTTATTACTGCGTACTTCATTTCCTATGTTTTAGTCAGATGACTACTAAGGCCCATTGGGCCTCTTGTTAAGAAAGATGACTCTGTTTAGGTTAGTCCCCACGGTTCAGATCAATCAATGGTAGAATCTCTATTGTTTATTGTGATAATTGATACTTATATAAATAAATAGTTATTGATGATGCTGTATCATTGTAGCCTTTCTAGCAGTAGACTGGATCAACAGATGGGCTTGGCATATGACATCTGATAAGTGCATTTAAAAGTTATAAATGATTCATTTAAAACTCTGACAGTTAGTCCTCAATATATATAAAATATGCATTTTAAAACTATCTATTCCATATTAAGATTTTTCCATATATGTACATTTTTGAGCATTTTTGACTATTACTGATATTGAGATACCTGTAAGTCAGTTGCAGACTTTTGATAGAAGAGGCCATTTAGAGTGCTATTGAGTTTTTTGTCCAAGAAAGAGACTGTGTAATTAATAAAATGTCTTACAATGAGTTATTTGTCTATATAAACTGGCTAGGTGCATGATCAATATCTCTAACAATACCCTTCCAGAAATATAGTGATGAATAAGCTCTATGACTTTAATTTGTATACAATACTGAATTGTAATCTAGCTGATTGAACTTTTTAATTGACTTCTATTTGTACATACATTAGCTATATATATATATATATTAGCCTGATTGACAGCTTTATGTAATTATATTGTTGCACATAGTGTCTTTGACTTTTCATTTTTATTTGTACCTTTGTGTACTTGTGCTTTCTTGTCATTTGTTGTAATTTCCTGCATATTACCCACGTTGAGAGAAAACAAAAAATCAGGCAACAGATTGCATAGGTTGTGAAGTTATCATTAGTTTATTATTTTTTTGATTATCTGTTCCAAATGCAAGAAACTTAATTAGCTCATGTAGAAGTCTTTGGTATAAGAGGATATCTTGTGTATTCACATGCTATTTTGTGTGTATTTGAAATAGTTTACAAAGTAAAACCTGCATAGTTTTGAAATGGTAATAGTTTCCACAGAATAGCCCGCATTAGACATCTTCTGGTGTAAAAAAAATGTATAGCCTGCGGGCAATACACAGGAAATTACAGTATATAAACTGTTCATCAAACTGTCTCACATCAAATTTTCACTATTTGTGTAACAATATCATTACATAAATCATAGATGTATCAACAGTTTTGTCAAAGTTGCTTGTACCATGCCAGTTGAGTTTATAAATATTTATATAGAATTACTCCAAATGAATGAGCACTGTGTATTACATACCCAATAGTTCTTCTGCATATCAAAAATACAGTTCAGTCATTTCCATACTCAATGATTTCAGGGCACCTTTTTCTTCCATGAAATAAGTATATTTTGGAAAATATTTACAAAAAATTGTGAAAATGATGTAAAAATTTTCCTTGGGAAGGAACATTGATTTGGCCAAAATTGCTATTTCTATTACCGTATTCGACCCAATAAGCGCTCAGGGCGTTTATTAAAAATTTGAAAAAAATAAAAAGGTTCTTAATAAGATAAAATTATTGCAAACCTATATAGTTTTGATAGTTTTGGTCTTATGAATGGGCAATGTGAAAAGAGGCCTCAAAAAAGGGAGGGGCGCTTATAGGGACATGGGTGCTTATTGGGTTGAAAATGGTATCTGACCCTCAGTGGCAAGGTAAGTGTTGGCTGTATGGTTTAATTTGCATATTGTGTACAAAAAAAAAAAAAAAAATAATATAATAAAAAATAAAAAATAATAACAACCCAATAGGGGTAAACAACAGTGGTAAATTCTTTAAAACACTGCTTATCATACTAGTTGGGCGTGGATTGTAACCTTTGGCCAGCTGCAGGTTCATCCTTGTGGAAAGGGGAGCGAAGTTTGTATTTTATGATATACTGGGGTATTTTGAATATGGAACAATTACTGCTGTCAGTGTTTTAGATCATTTTTCTATTAATGTACTTTCCATGTGACAATGATCAATATATTTAATGCAAATGGTATTCAAAGTGTTAATGTTGCTTTTTGGATCAGCCTTTTCTGTTTTGTATTTCATCAAGTAATTAAAAACTATTTTGTAGTTTATCAGAAATTAAAAGATATTAAAAGGTATATGAGGAATATATGAAAAATTTTTTAACATCAACCTGTTTTCAAGTAGATACTGTGACCTGTTTCCATCAACTCTGTCTTTCAAGTAGATACTTGATTTTTCAACCCCTCGAGAGTGATAACGTTGCAACGATACCGTCACCTCAAATGCTGGTAGTATTTTTATACGAGTTATCTCCCTTATGACACGCACACATATCCAATAAGGAAGGCCAACATGTTTCCGCTAGAGTGGGTTAATTTTATTGATCAACATTGCAGGTACTGGTACTCGTTAGTACTGTAACTAACGTTACCGTCAAATACCCGGAACTCGACAGGGCTTCAGACATGGAACTGAAAGGACGAGTGGTTGTGTATTCAATATTGGGATGTCCTCACTGTATGCGAGCTAAAAACACTTTACTTGACCTGGGTGTGCCGTACACGGATATTAGTTTAGACACCTACCCGCAATGTCGCGAGGAGGTAAAGCGGCTCACCGGTGGCAGACAAACCGTGCCACAGATTTTCTTCAATGCGAAACATATCGGCGGAAACGATGATTTGCAGACTCTGGTTGGTAGCACAAAAATCTCTCTTACTTATAGTTGGACAGTTACCTATCTATCAGAGTTAGTTCCCTTCGTTGTCATTATATGTACATGTAGATATTTAGCACTAAAGTTGACAATGCAAGTATTTAATTGAGATATTAATTGCCCTGTCGTGGCAGACATTTTTTTGTTTTTAAGTTCTCCCAACGGAGTGGGGAACTTATTGGGTGTGCTCCATTCTTCTTCTTCTCCTTGTTCTTCTTCTGGTTCTTCTTTTTCTGACGCGACTTTGTCCGACCATATTCTGGAAAACTATATGTCAGATCGCCATGAAATTTTGTGAATCAGTTTCAATATGTAGTTTAAATCAAATTCTAAATTTTTAAAGTAAAAAATAACCATAATTATGAGTAAAAAAAACAAATTTTGGACTGTTTCAAAATTGTTTAAACCAGTAAGAGTTATCTCCCTTTATTCATTGGTCAGCAGGGATCCGTGTTAGGTCCAAGTTAATTTTTGTTGCATTTTAAAGGCCCACTACCTTTCCGAAACGGCTTTTAATTTTTAAAATGGGAATGTAAACCAAGATCGATAATTTTGTAGAGTTGCAAAAGTTATTAACTTACCGTTAATACTACATTTATCATCACCTTCTGAACGATTTGATTAGAATAAATAAAATGTTTATTTTCATAAAGCGGGTCGTATTATGTTTCCCGCCGTCGTCCTAAGTACCGCGCTGTAGTTGATTATCATTGCGCCAGACGGCAAAACAGCGAATTGACTCTCAAATGTTTTCATATATTACGCAGGAAATCTTGCATATGTTGGTGTCGTAACCTTATTTTAGGTCATCGGTATGCATTTTCTGATGTTATTAATGTTTTTTAAGAAACCTTTATATTTTGCTCCGGAAGGGTAATGGGCCTTTAAGTTAAAGATGATACTGTTACTAGTGACATGAAACTGTTTTAAGATCATGTTTTTTTTGGACAACTTTTGAAGACCAGGAGTCAAGATGGCTGCCACGGCATGCAATTGGTCGAAATTGAACAAGAAGAAACATGGTTGATAAAACAAATCTAATACAATTAAAGGCATTGCTGTGCCTAATATATTAACTTTAAATGATGGGACTTTTCAAAAAGCATTTTTTTTCTGAGTAATAAAATTTATTTACCTGTAAGACAATGTCATATCATCATTCAGGGAAAGTCACTCTCGTCAAATTAGAATCTGTAGAGATTGGGGGAACTTTATGTGAAGGCACCCGTCACAATGAGATCTTGTTCTCTTTGTCAGTATTCGGATGTGCTCACGGACCCCTATATACATGCAAACGCGTGAATCAACACACGTGCTAGGTCTATATACATATCCATATACACTGTCACAGCAGCTATCTGCTGTGTATCTCCTACTTATTATGTTAACAAAGCTCTTACCTGTAAAGCTGTATGGGGCTTGGGGATTATTTTCTTCAATGTCCTCAAAGAAACTGGATATAATATCTCTTCCACCTAATAATGCAGCGGCCCATAATTATACTTAATGTAAAATGTAGTATATTGTAGTTGTTTTTAAAATATTAGTGGCTTAAGATTTAATTTATTATGAAATTTAAAATGGTACAATGTTATTATGAAGGTGAAGGATACCAGTCAATGGGAGGCTAGCCTTATGGAGTTGAGGAACACATCCCCTGGTAGTGATGGGCCTCAGATACCTGACCCCAGTACTGCAGTCAAAGACTCAGGTAGGACACATTGTTATTGATCTTCCAATATATAAGAAGCAACCTGCTTTCATAAAAATGATGTATTTTGAATTTTAAGGTCATCTGACCCGAAGGGTCAGGATGGTAGTTATCATTAAGCAACTTCTTGTGAATAACGAAGAGGCCTAGAGACATGTATTTATATTATATTAGACCTTCTTTTATTTCAAGATTATTTACTTGAACAAACTTGGTAGCTCTTTATCCCAGCATAGTCATCATGCTTCATCCGCTGTCCACAAACTTTTTATTGAAACGACTTCTTCTCAATAACCGATAGGCTCAGGGTATATGTTTGTATAAATAATTTTTGCTTTGACCCTATGGGGCAAGAGGGGTGGGGTCCAGTTGGGGTAAACAGTGATAAATCCTTCAACTCGCTACTTATCATAGTTTTCTCAGTCTGTGATGTTAATTTTTTTCACTGCAAGTCATTTGGATGAGTAAACCACTTGATTTTACTAGTCCGACGATTTAATCACTAGTCCAAATTAAATGTACAGCTGTTTGGCTTCAGCACTCTAGTCATTATCAGCTTATGATTTTTGACCAAATTCAGTCTGGATGTATTCGTGAACGCAAATCCTCACAAGATGATGTATCCGGGCAGAAATAATCGGATACAGTATGCACTCAAAATGTGTTGAAAATTGTAATTGACCACTGCTCTTGTAAATAAATTTTTACTGATTTTAATCGAGTGAGTAGCCACTAGTCCAATTGGTCTAGTTCATTATATTTGGTTCTAATCTGTCCTTAAAATTACTAGTCATGGGCATCAGACTAGTGCTTATAAAGTCACAGTCTGGTTTTCTGCATGATTTGTAAACAATGTTGGTCAGAAGCATACTTGGAAGAAGGGAAACTTGGTTTGTATTTTTTGGCTCTTACACCCTTGGGGCAGGAGGCAATAAGGAAATTTATCTTCAAAATCTTTGAGAAAGAAACAATGAAACTATATTCGGAAAATTACCTGGCATAACAAACCAGGGGAATTATATACAGGCTCTTTGGGCCTCTTGCTTTACAATTGCATCATTTTACTTGCATTGTTAAACCTGAAAACATAAAATTTTCTTTTACAGATGCTGGCGAGTTTACATGTGAACCAGATGAGTATGCAAAACTCGTTCAGGACTTAAAGACCAGTGGCCTCATTAAAGACCACTCTAAGATCTTCTCTAACTACAAACGATCCTTTGTAGGTCGGGAGTTTGTTGACTGGGTTGTCAAAACGAAGGGACTCGGTGAGTATACTCCTTAGGTGTTGAAGTTATATGTATCACAATCATCACATAAACTTTGCTCTTTTTTTGATCATTCACCATCATCTGTGTATGGATAGCTAGGAGACATGTTTACCTATACGTATAGTGGCTATGAATCTGTGTAATATGTAAACTGGTGTATATAAATAACAAATGAAGGAAAAATACACAAGGAGTCACTTTGGGCATGGTTATGAGGTTATTTGGTTGAAGACAGATGGCAGGAAAGGTCAGTCTATGTCAAAGTTAAATATTTGATGAAGTATTTTTAGTATAAACAATCGGAAAACTTAGTTCAGTATCAGTAAAGATCAAGTGTTACTGATGAATATATTGTCATAAAGTTTATTTTAAAGATAAAGTCTAGAAAACATACAGCATCAGGCAGTCATATTAAGAAACCTGATGTAATCTTTGCCATAATTGGCATGCATTAACACTTCCTTTGGAACAAAATAATTGAAGAATATGTGAATGAACTTTGAGGAAGCTGTTGTATGCTATATCTTGATTAACAAAATATAATATGGTTATGAAATTGGGACCATTTCATGTCTTTTTCATGAATTTGAATAATGCCTACTTCAGTAAAATTATGAGAAGAAAGAGTCATTAAGTTTGCCAAATATGGTTATAGAATCATTTTATAAATATTTATATTTTGCTAGAGACTCCCATTACTCTAATAATAATGATCTTCATTATGAGTGAATACATGCATGCAGGAGTCCTGTTTACTGATTCGAAGGGAAAATTGACACTGTTTAATTATGAAATTATAAAAAAAAATCTTTTAAATTAAATGTTAGGGTTATTAATGGGAAACTGAAAAGTTATTGAAAAGTAGTGTGCAGATTATGTTATTCCTACATGTATGTATTAATTTGTTTTTCTAGACCGGAGTTTATACATTGATATACAGTTAATTTGAGTAAATGTCCTTATTTCGTGTAGATTGATATTCCTGATTTGAGAAGATACTAGCTGTAATAGTATAAGTCACTGTTTGATATTTTCAGATCGGAGTGTAGCTATAGAAATGGGCCAGGCCCTGATTGACAAACATTTCGGCCACGACGTGAAGAGTGATGAAACATTTCAGGATGCCCCAGACAAGTACTACAGGCTGTTAGAGGATGATGAGTCTACAGCCCTAAATGCTGGTGAAACATCACAGTGTGAACCAAAGCCAGGTTTGTGTTAAATAACATGTTGGTCACCAGGCCAGCTTCTTTATACATGTACATGTTGTATATCACAGGAAAATAATAAATAGTTCTTATATTCACTGCAGCAAGAAACTAATTAAGCCTGTAACCTTTGTCTTACTTACTTCCAGTGAGTCCGTGCAACTACCCTGTTGCTCATACTGGCTGCCGCTCAAATTCTATATGTAGTAAATGATCGAAAGCATATAGAGAAAAGATCCTTCTTTCCATTGTCAGATGTAGATGATTGTTTGATGGGCACCAAGATCCCTCTGGGATCTCTTGTTGTTTTTATTTACAATATATATTCATTTTTGTACATATACAGCTGATGAACTTGGAGAGGAAATCAGAAAACTTATCTTGAAGATATACACTGCATTTTTGTCCCCTGATGGAAAGGTACTCTTACTAGAATTCTTTTAATACATTTTATTTCTTTTATAAAACAATGAGACCACAGAAAGGATTCAAATAGCACAGACAAAATAAGATAATCTTACTATAAATCATTTAATAGACATTTTGTGTTATTTGGTCAGGATGACCTAATGTCATCATGTTTCGTCAGCTGGTCGTGCAACGTTTGCTGTGCGTCATGTGTACCTAAGACTATTTCATACAAAAGCCTACTTCTTCTTAACCCTTGAGTGAATAACAACCATATTTGGTGTGAAACATCGTTGGGAAAGCCTGACAATCATATCTTAATCAAATGTGTTTGGTCCAACATCTTGGGACAGATTTTTCTTAAATTTGGTTTAATTCTACTCCTCTTTAACCCTTTAGTTGATTAAACCAAATTTGGTGTAAAACATCATTTGGGGAGGGCAGTCATATTTTATATAAATGAGCCATGTTCGATCACTGGGGACAGATGGGTGGGGCTCAGAAGGGGGAACTTGGATGAAATTCTGCCGTAAAATCCTACTCTTCCTTAACCCTTGAATAGATATCAACCATATGTGATGTTAAACATAATTTTAGGGGGAATATCACATTTCATAACAATGAGCCGGGTTTAACCCCTAGGGACTGAGGGGTGGGGTTCCAAAAGGGGATTTTGCTGAAATTTTTATTTAAAAGCTTACTCTTACTTACACTTCAGTGGATTACAACCATATTTGTTGAGAAACATCATTAGGGGAGGACAATCATATTTTGTATAAAAGACCCAGATACTACCCATGGGGACAGAACAGCTGGGCTGCTAAACAACAACTTTGCTGAAATTTGGCTTTCAAATCTGATTCCTCTTTAATCCTTGAATGGGTTACAATCACATTTGTCATGGAACATCTGTAGAAACAAATTATTCAAATGAATGATCGTGACCTTCATTCAAGGTCACACAGGTCCAAATGGCTAAAATCTTGAAACAAGTTCTTTTGAATAACTAGTGACCTGATATTAGGCCTGTGAGATGCTGGGATGAAGGGCTGCCAAGTTTGTTCAAGTGAATGACCTTGACCTACTTTTAAGATCAAAGTCATCAAATATTTCAAGAACTTCCAGCTTCAGCTAAGGAGTTCCTTGTATCACCTTAATTGTTAGCCAATACTGTATACTGTGATTGTTTTGTGTGAATTGTCAGATGACCGTTAAGACCCATGCATTGGGCCTCTTGTTTAATAAAATAATGTAAAAGAATGATTTGAATAAAATGCAAAGCTGTCATTTTTTTATAATTAGGTTAGAAATCTGAGTGACTCTATGTTTTAAATATTGGATGTTTAATACAGTTGTATAGATGCGTTATTTTATGTAACGAAACTATTTGGCAATAGCTTACAAAAACTTTTATTGTAGGGTAGGTACTATCATTTCTTTTGACCAACTACAACTTTTTTCACTAAATTATTTTCTTTTAGCACTGTGGTTCTCAAATTGAAAGTTTTCTGGTTAACTAAATTAGATTTAATTGTTTTATCATTTTTTGGGAGGGTAGAGAATTGTTATGAATTAACACTTCATTTCAAATGTTACAGAAAGTGAATTACCAAGGCATAGGTAAAAGTGCAGAGTTTGAGAAGTATAAACAACTTACGAGGCAGCTTCATCGTGTCAGAATCTCGGAGAGTAATCGAGAGGAAAAACTATCATTTTTCATTAACATATACAACGCTCTTGTCATCCATGCAAACATAGTACATGGGCCAGCAACAAATCTCTGGCAGAGATACAAGGTAAATACAATAGTTTTGACTTTATGTGGTTTTAGCTCTACCTGTAGCAAACACATGGTGGGCTATTCAAATCGCCTTTCATCTTAGGCCCGTCCCTCCTTCCATTTGTTAACTCAGCCTTTCATTGGTGGTGCGTCCCTCCTTCCATCTGTAAACAATCTTTGTTACCGCTATTTCTCAGATCAAGATCATAATCCACAGCCATATTGGATTTTGGTAGATAATATTTAATCTTGCAGTAATATCTAAAGTTATTTTTTACTTCCTATGAGATAAAATTATTATTTGCAACACCTATGTATTGATTAGTTTTGAATTGCCACTATGGGTTGATACTATGTGTGGGGGTGTGGAACGGATAGTACAGACAAATCGATCCTATATGCAAATACATTCGATAAGTATCTGGATACACATCCTATGGGGGATACTTTTCTCTTACCCCAGACAAGGATATCCACAGTTTTACCAGTGTGAGATTTTTCTATCTCACCCTAGGGTAAAGACAAGCTACACAAGGTCATTGCATGTGTTCAATAATTGTATGACATCACGACAACAGTATCATGACATCGCAGTAAAAGTATTATAATGTCACAACTACAATGAAATGACGTCACAAAGATGACGAAAACGGCGACTCATTGAGGTCACGTCATCCTCGCTTGCATAACTGTGACACCTTTGTTAGAGTTACAAAATGGTGCACAGAGTCACAGAGTAAGGAAAAAAGAATTATTCACCATTAGGATAAGATTCTTAAGATGTCAATCACTCGACAAAGCCTCGTGTTTGACAACTTAATAATCTTACCCTTCGGGTTGAGATTCTCCTGTCTCACCCCAAAGGAAGTGAAAGATTCTATTAATCTTATATGACACTAGTTTATCTTATAGGACACTAGTTTATCCTATTAAGTTACACTGTAGTTGAATAGGAAATTGCTTGACATTTGCATCTTTACAAATGAATATGTCTAGTGTTCAGTTGTAGAATATTTAAAATGTTCAAATTTAAAATTTTAAAAGGAATAAAATCAAATTAAGTGGGAATATTTGCAAATAAATGTACTGACAGGTTTTATGAAAGACATATATACATGCATGTATATGTTTTTTTCTTCAGTTTTTCAACACAATACGTTACATCATTGGCGGAGAATCTTACTCCTTACAGGATATTGAAAATGGTGTGCTTCGGGCTAACAGGAAGGGTGTGGGTAAGTCAACTTTAAACTCTTCCAAGGTTTATGAAACATTGTATGCAGACTAAACTATACCAAATTTTTAGTTAGCAATCTACTTTGTACAATGCAGCATATTGGTTAAAATTGTAAAAGAAATAGATATAGATAGAATACATATAACATTGATTTTCAACCTTAATATAAACTAAAACATTAAAAAGGCTAGCAAACGTAGGATTGAGATTGAATACTGATTATATAACAAAATAGGGAACACATGTTAATACAGTCCACATTTTCTATTTATGCAAATGGACAACTTCCGCATCTGAATATAGAAAAATTATTAAATGCATTTTCTGAAATACCAGTATACCAATAAAATTGTTACCGTTAATCTGTTGATTACCCGAAGGCTTGACACTACATGTACACTTGTATAAACACGGACCGTGATATAAAGAAATACGAGGAGTAATTGCATAAACATATTTGTTTTGTTAACAGGTATGTTCACGAGGCCCTTTTCCCAGTCAGATCCTCGATTTAAAATAGCATTGGAGAAACATGAACCACTCATACACTTTGCCCTAGTGTGTGGAGCCAAGAGTTGTCCGCCCATTAAGACCTACTCATCAAAGGTATATTGCTGTGTCTGTTTTCAGGATTAATTGATTTTACCTGTGAAGTCTTGGTGCAGCTGCATGTTACATGATCTTTTACTCACATGTTTGTAAAGTGTTTGCCACTCATGAAACAGGATGTAATTTGGGCAGATCCTGTGGCATAAAGAGAGCACCAGGTTCAAGTTTTTTTTAAGGACATCTAACCAAGAGGGTCAGAATGACCTACAGTAACTGTGTTTTGTCCATCTATCGTCATCCACAGTGGTTGTTAGTGAACTTCTCACATTTTAAACATCTTCTCTACCAGAGCGATTTTGCTGAAAATTGCTTGAGATTATCCTGATATGGTCCGAACCAAGTGTTGTAATTTTTGAATCGATATGAAAAACAAGAATGCCATTACGGCTGCCATATGTGCACGATCATCTAAAGCACAAACCAAATACAGAAAGAACCATTTATATCAGACTTCCGTTTCAGACTTCATATTTCGGGGCGGTAAAAAGTTGTCTTTAATTTTCTAACTTAACAGAACCTAAACATTGTTGTCACATCTATTTGACATTGTGTATCAGACCACTGAGCCCCATGGGTCTCTTGTTGACATGTAAATAAAATGATGCTATTATTTCACTGTAGGGGATATATGAACAGCTCAAAGTTGCTGCCGAATCCTTCCTAGATGGTGATGATGGCTGTCAAATTGACATGAAAAAACGACAAGTTAGACTTTCAAAAATATTAAAGTGGTACCAAGAGGACTTTGGCAGAAATAAAGAGGAGGTATGTATTTTTTTTTTACTTCTTGTTCTCAACCAGGTTTGTTCCTGATAAATTTGACAATCCAACATGTCCCTTCCAACCTAGAGAGTAATGTGCCTAAAACAGTCTGTAGTAAAATAACGAAATGTGTACATGTGTTCAAGTGAAATACAAAGTAGATACATGTAGATATTTATAGAGAAGTATAAATGGTGGCCAAGCCAAGTGGTCAATACATGTATATGTATGTGTAGTCACATAGAAGACAAGATAACATAAATCCATTGTTCAAGAATTTTTTTTGTAGCACTGAAGATCATATTGTTAGATGCACATACCATTGTGGAGATGATATTCCTTGTTTCTTAATGAATAACAATTATATTTCATCAAGTAGGATGGAAATGTTATTTTTAGCTCATCTGGCCCGAAGGGCCGGTGAGCTTATGTCATGGCGCGGCGTCCGTCGTCCGTCCGTCCGTCCGTCAACATTTCCTTTAAACCGCTACTAGTCATAGAGTTCTGCATGGATTGTAACCAAATTTGGCCACAAACATCCTTGGGGGAGGGGAAACAGAACTTGTATAAATTTTGGCTCTGTCCCCCCCGGGGCAGGAGGGGCGGGGCCCAATAGGGGAAATAGAGGTAAATCCTATAAATCGCTACTTGTCCTAGAGTTCTGCATGGATTGTAACCAAATTGGACCACAAACATCCTTGGGGGAGGGGGAACAGATCTTGTATAAATTTTGGCTCTGGTCCCCCAGGGGCAGGAGGGGCGGGGCCCAATAGGGGTGATAGAGGTAAATCCTTTAAATCGCTACTTGTCCTAGAGTTCTGAATGGAATGTAACTAAATTTGGCCACAAACATCCTTGGGGGAAGGGGAACAGAACTTGTATAAATTTTGGCTCTGGTCCCCCGGGGGCAGGAGGGGCGGGGCCCAATAGGGGTAATAGAGGTAAATCCTTTAAATCGCTACTTGTCATAGAGCACTGAATGGAATGTAACAAAATTTGGCCACAAACATCCTTTGGGGAAGGGGAACAGAACTTGTATAAATTTTGACTCTGGTTCCCCAGGGGGCAGGAGGGGCGGGGCCCAATAGGGGAAATAGAGGTAAATCCTTTAAATCGCTACTAGTCATAGAGTTCTGAATGGAATGTAACAAAATTTGGCCACAAACATCCTTGGGAAAAGGGGAACAGAACTTGTATAAATTTTGGCTCTGGTCCCCCGGGGGCAGGAGGGGCGGGGCCCAATAGGGGAAATAGAGGTAAATCCTTTAAATCGCTACTAGTCATAGAGTTCTACATGGATTGTAACCAAATTTGGCCACAAACATCCTTGGGGGAAGGGTTACAGAACTTGTATAAATTTTGGCTCTGATCCCCGGGGGCAGAAGAGGCAGGGCCCAATAGGGGAAATAGAGGTAAGTCCTTTAAATTGCTACTTGTCGTAGAGTTCTGAATGGAATGTAACTAAATTTGGCCACAAACATCCTTGGGGGAAGGGGAACATAACTTGTATAAATTTTGGCTCTGGTCCCCCAGGGGCAGGAGGGGCGGGGCCCAATAGGGGTAATAGAGGTAAATCCTTTAAATCGCTTCTTGTCATAGAGCTCTGAATGGAATGTAACCAAATTTGGCCACAAACGTCCTTTGGGGAAGGGGAACAGAACTTGTATAAATTTTGGCTCTGGTCCCCCGGGGGCAGGAGGGGCGGGGCCCAATAGGGGAAATAGAGGTAAATCCTTTAAATCGCTACTTGTAATAGAGTTCTACATGAATTGTAACCAAATTCTGCCACAAACATCCTTGGGGGAAGGGGAACAGAACTTGTATAAATTTTGGCTCTGGTCCCCAGGGGGCAGGAGGGGCGGGGCCCAATAGGGGAAATAGAGGTAAATCCTTTAAATCGCTACTAGTCATAGAGTTCTGAATGGAATGTAACCAAATTTGGCCACAAACATCCTTGGGGGAAGGGGAACAGACCCTGTATAAATTTTGGCTCTGGTCCGCCGGGGGCAGGAGGGGCGGGGCCCAATAGGGGTAATAGAGGTAAATCATTTAAATTGCTACTAGTCATAGAGTTCTGAATGGAATGTAACCAAATTTGGCCACAAAAATCCTTGGGGGAGGGGGAACAGACCTTGTATAAATTTTGGCTCTGACCCCCTGGGGGCGGGAGGGGTGGGGCCCAATAGGGGATTTAGAGGTTAATATTAAAATTCCTTCAGAAAAGAAACAATGAACCTGTATTCAGAACATTACTTGGCATTACAAACCAGGTGAGCGATACAGGCCCTCTGGGCCTCTTGTTCAAGAATGCGAAGCATGAGTGAAAAAAAAATATCAAAGTTTTCACCTCACGAGATGAAATATAACTGTAATTCATCAAGAAAGAAGGAATATTGTATTCATTACAATTTTTATATCTCTATTTTAAGTCTAAACTAGCTGGCCAACTGATCATATAATGCTATTACATGTAATTTAATCAGCCGTGATTTTCTTGTTTACTAATTTAGTTTGACACATGAGGCACAAATTTTGAAGAAAATTATTATAGATAATCTAATGCAACCCATTTATGCTCCATCAATTAAAATTTGAAAATGATATTGAAAAGATGTACGTAAAACTAAATTTTTGGTTTGATATTTCAAAAATAGATACTCCCGCCAAAACAATATTTTCACAGCAAAAGCTGTGTTCTTATTGTTCAATATTGAATGAAAATATCAAAACTGATGTGTCCATCACTTGGGTGAAAAAAACCACATATGTTTCACTAATAAAACCTTTTATTTTACTCTGAAAAATGTAATGTTTAATATTTGCTAAAGACTAAAAACCCTCCCTCCAAAACAATAAGATAAAAAAATTTAATGCTGAACTATAGAGTTATATATCAATTGTAAAATGCTGAACTGTAGAGATTTTACAATTCATATACATCTATTGTTCAGCATTTTACAATTTATACATAACATATATAAATTGTAAAATGCTGAACAGTAGAGATATATGAATTGTAAAATGCTGAACTGTAGAGATATATAAATTGTAAAATTCTGAACTGTAGAGATACGAAATTGTAAAATGCTGAACAGTAGAGATATATAAATTGTAAAATGCTGAACAGAAGAGATATAGGAATTATAAAATACTGAACTGTAGAGATATACAAATTATAAAATGCTGAATTGTAGAAAATTTATAAATTGTAAAATGCTGAACTGTAGAGATATATAAATTGTAAAATGCTGAACAGTAGAGATACGAAATTGTAAAATGCTGAACAGTAGAGATACGAAATTGTAAAATGCTGAACAGAAGAGATATATAAATTGTAAAATGCTGAACAGAAGAGATATAGGAATTATAAAATGCTGAACAGTAGAGATATACAAATTGTAAAATGCTGAACTGTAGAGATATATAAATTGTAAAATTCTGAACTGTAGAGATTTATAAATTGTAAAATGCTGAACAGTAAAGATACGAAATTGTAAAATGCTGAACAGTAGAGATACGAAAATGTAAAATGCTGAACTGTAGAGATATATAAATTGTAAAATGCTGAATTGTAGAGATATACAAGTTGTAAAATACTGAACAGTAGAGATATATGAATTGTAAAATGCTGAACAGTAGAGATATAGGAATTATAAAATGCTGAACAGTAGAGATATGTAAATTGTGAAATGCTGAACAGTAGAGATATGCAAATTGTAAAATGCTGGACAGTAGAGATATATGAATTGTAAAATGCTGAACAGCAGAGATATATAAATTGTTACTTACACTAGGTACTGCAATGGATTGTGGCTCACCTTCCATCAGAGAGCGAAAGGAAGTCCCAACTTACAGAACTGCTACAGGGTACCAAATACCGTGTTGACTACATGGAATATGACTGGGGAGTCAACTCGTAGATTGTGTCTTAACTACATCAATGGGAACATACCATTTTTATTTGGAAATATTTTCATCAAAAGTGTCCTTTAAAGATCATTATAATTCTTCTTGTTTTATTCAGACTAATTTTGCACTGTACCAACTGCTGACTGATCCATTGATTTGTGCTTATTTATAATTTAGTGAGCCTGTTTTACTGTTTGATCAATTATAACTTATAACCTGGTATTATACTTCTTACTACTGGGTATATATGTATAACCTGATATTATACTACTGGGTGTATATGTATAGCCTGATATTATACTACTGGGTATATATGTATAGCCTGATATTATACTACTGGGTGTATATGTATAACCTGATATTATACTACTGGGTGTATATGTATAACCTGATATTATACTACTGGGTATATATGTATAACCTGATGTTATACTACTGGGTATATATGTATAACCTGATATTATACTACTGGGTGTATATGTATAACCTGATATTATACTACTGGGTATATATGTATAGCCTGATATTATACTACTGGGTGTATATGTATAGCCTGATATTATACTACTGGGTGTATATGTATAGCCTGATATTATACTACTGGGTGTATATGTATAACCTGATATTATACTACTGGGTGTATATGTATAACCCGATATAATACTAAGTATATATGTATAACCTGATATTATACTACTGGGTGTATATGTATAACCCGATATAATACTAAGTATATATGTATAACCTGATATTATACTACTGGGTGTATATGTATAGCCTGATATTATACAACTGGGTATATATGACCTGATATTATACTACTGGGTATACATGTATAGCCTGATATTATACTACTGGGTGTATATGTATAACCTGATATTATACTACTGGGTGTATATGTATAGCCTGATATTATACTACTGGGTATATATGTATAGCCTGATATTATACTACTGGGTATATATGTATAACCTGATATTATACTACTGGGTATATATGTATAACCTGATATTATACTACTGGGTGTATATGTATAGCCTGATATTATACTACTGGGTATACATGTATAGCCTGATATTATACTACTGGGTATACATGTATAGCCTGATATTATACTACTGGGTATATATGTATAACCTGATATTATACTACTGGGTATATATGTATAACCTGATATTATACTACTGGGTATACATGTATAACCTGATATTATACTACTGGGTATATATGTATAGCCTGATATTATACTACTGGGTATATATGTATAACCTGATATTATACTACTGGGTATATATGTATAACCTGATATTATACTACTGGGTATATATGTATAACCTGATATTATTCTACTGGGTATATATGTAAAGCCTGATATTATACTACTGGGTATATATGTATAACCTGATATTATACTACTGGGTATATATGTATAGCCTGATATTATACTACTGGGTATATATGTATAACCTGATATTATACTACTGGGTATATATGTATAACCTGATATTATACTACTAGGTATAATACTACTAGAGGTGTATATATATAACCTGATATTATACTACTGGGTGTATATGTATAGCCTGATATTATACTACTGGGTATATATGTATAACCTGATATTATACTCCTGGGTATATATGACCTGATATTATACTACTGGGTATACATGTATAGCCTGATATTATACTACTGGGTGTATATGTATAGCTTGATATTATACTCCTGGGTATATATAACCTGATATTATACTACTAGGTATAATACTACTGGGTATATATGTAAAGCCTGATATTATACTCCTGGGTATATATGACCTGATATTATACTACTGGGTATATATGTAAAGCCTGATATTATACTACTGGGTATACATGTATAGCCTGATATTATACTACTGGGTGTATATGTATAACCTGATATTATACTCCTGGGTATATATGACCTGATATTATACTACTGGGTATATATGTAAAGCCTGATATTATACTGTTGGGTATATATGTAAAGCCTGATATAATACTACTGGGTATATACTGTATTTTCCGGAGAACAAGTCATGACTTTTCCCCTGAAAATCAGGAATGCGACCTATACACCAGTGCGACTTATACGTGGACGATATGCATAATCTGATATTTAGATTATACTACTGGCTATATATGACCTGATAATATACTGTGTGGGTATACAATTTAAGTATGTACATGTAGTCCCCATTGTACTTCTAATGAGGAGTTTCTTGTTTACATTGCCTTAAAGTTGTTTGTCAAAGAATAGGTGAGCATTTTCAGCCTACCTGGTAGATTCTTTTGTATTCATCCAAATATTATTTTACCATTATTGTCTACTTTGACAATGTTATATTATGCCATAGTCAATTGAACATTAAGCCAAATGGGCCTCTTATTAAAGTGAATAGTCGGGCAAAGAAAACTAGTCTAAATGCCTTCATTGGCCTTCCAAAAGTTCTCACATATTAATACGACGGTCAAGTTCTGCTTAGTTTCCCAGTTCTGACCATGAAAGTAAAGAAAAGTTGAAAGCATTGAAAGCAAGGCTGCGTGGAAATGTAACCACGGACATAGTGAGCCGGGAGGACGTTTTAGAATTCCCATACTTTAAATTAATTTCTTCGTATGCAGACAGATTTTAACGAGATATTTTATTTTTCCATTTCATAAGAAATTATACTGGATACATTCACACCATTTTTACCGACTTTAGCCATCCTTGCCCGACTGTTCACTTTAATAGCACTACTAGAAGTGTGTTTTATCTTGTATTAGTGATTT
Source organism: Argopecten irradians (assembly GCF_041381155.1). Lineage (NCBI taxonomy): Eukaryota > Metazoa > Mollusca > Bivalvia > Pectinida > Pectinidae > Argopecten > Argopecten irradians. Next base: position 22,510,191 of record NC_091139.1, read on the forward strand.
CATGACATTGAATTGATAAAGACAGAGCAAAATAATATGAATTACTACTAAAAAGAAAATAATCTTGCTATGTGATTTAACTCTAAGCACATTGAATCAGAATGACACAGATATAACGTTGATAAATCTTCTAGGTAAATCATAGCTTTTGTATGTATCGGTATATAAAACAGTTAAAGCATGGGTTTGAGGGATAAACCAAGTTTCTGGTTTAACTTCCTCAAAGTTTTATATTATAGACAAGCCTCGGGAAGCCAGAAACTTGTTATATCCCTCAACCCCATGCTTTAACTCTAAGTTGTTATGAATATGAGCCATTATTTTTGGGGTAAAACACAGGGTTTCAGAGGCCCAATGGGCAAAGTGTACTCACATGGGATGCTATACAAGGTTTCATAAAAGTATCATTTTTTGTGTGTGTCACAAGCTCTTTAGTTCATTTTATGTGATAAGATCTGACTCCATTTCTATACATTGTATATAAAACATATACATAATCATTCCAGAATGTTGTTGTTATTAATGTTCTCATCATTTTTATGAATAACATTATATAATGTCCATTGTTGTGTTGAGATGTCATTTTCTTTTGATATAATAGTTTCCTGTGATATGTATATCTTTCAATATGTGTATACAGTAAAATCCTTCCGAGTCAAACTCTTTTATTGCTTTGGTTTGTTTGGTTTTACGACTAGGTTCATTTAATGATGTGCCAGTTTTAGAAGGAGAAAAGCCAGCGTTTCCGGAGAAAAAGCACGACCAGTGGTCAGTACATGGCAACTTACCCACTTGGAATTCAAACTCATGATCACCACTCAGCTACTGCTGCTCTGTTCTTTGATTAATAACAGTCATAATGCTAAATTCTGTATAGTGCCAGCATACCTGAGTGATATTGACAAGTAGCGATTTAAAAGAAATGCTGACAGATGCTGCACCTTGACCTAAGCTCACCTGGCCCGAAGGTGTATATTAATTTTATTTAAGTATTTTATAGTATCAATATAGTAGTCAAAACACTGAAAGTGTATGTTCAAAGCATTTATAAACTTTAAAGAAATTCTGAATCTAATTCACCTGATTGATACTGCAAAAAGAAAAGAAAAAAACACCCAAATTGCTACAGTCATAGAGTTCTATGACTAGGGCGATCAAGGACAAGGTGAATTTCAGGGTCAGCCTGGAGAGCAGCTTTAGTATTAACATCAAGGTCATATCCAGATCTATCCTCATGATCCATTTCTAGATCAACCTCAGTTAGCACAGAATGTGATGACAAGATGCAGCTGGAGATGAAGGTCCAAATGATTACACCCCCCCCCCTTCCCTCCCATCAGAGGTTTAAAATTCAATGGTGTCGATTACTGGGTGAACTTTAAAACACAAATTCATGAGGTAAGCCATGGTTAGAAACTGGTCTATCAACGAGATGAAAGATCAGCTAAAACTAACTATCTTACATTTTTTGTAAACAAGTATTCCAAAGGAAAGTCTTAATTTGATATGGATGCAATATGCCGCCTTTATTAATACTAAGGAAATTCTTAAATATTTGATATGTATGCAACATGCCCTTTGGAACAATCTGTTAAAATACATCAATATTACTCTACTCTTAAAGTTATATGTGCCAAATAACTGGTCGGGAAATTTGACATTCTTTAATTTTTTCATCATAAATCTATTGAAAATCACCAGACTTGATTAACAGTTCTTGTTTTAACGCTTTATATATGTTTAGATGAAAACATATCTGAAGAAGTCACTTTATAATTACTTAAATCACTGTTAAAATGTGAAATGAAATGGTGGATCACATCTTGACTGTTTAGTTTGACCATGTGTACTTATCTTACTCCACTGTAGACGTACATACATGTATCATGAATGATGGCAGTACTGCCAACATTTATTTTGAGCTCTTATTTAACCTTGTAAAGCTAAACCCCATGCATTGTAAGTAAATTATATTGTAATTCTCAAAATAATTTTTGGTGGTGATAGCATATGAAAATCTCTTTTTGATTCATAAGTATTAAATTAACTTATATTATTTTAATATATTAAAGATAAATACATGAAAAAAATACATGAACAATTATATGAATGGCATAAGTTATCTGTCAACATTACAGGGGAAAAAGAATCCGTCTCCGTTATTTTTCCGTATACATGTATAGTCTATGTATATTTTTTTTACTTTTCTTTTTTGAATTTTCATGATTTCATCTACTGATGAGCTATAACCTTAGACATATTTGTATACTTTCAGCTGATGATATTACCATAATATTCCTGTGTTTCATTCTTAAAATATCATTATTTTTGTGCACTACTTAAAATTGATGACGTGATTTCCTTCATTGTTCTTACCAAAATGGCAACAGAAACGTTTCGCTTGTTTTCTTCAAAAGTTAATGTAGCACTGCGGTTAATTAACACTAATTGATTAAAGAGTCAACTGGGCCCAGTTTCATGAAAATTACTTAAATTTAAGGAATTCCTTAACTTAAATTTCCCCATAGAAAAGCATTACAAAGCTACAGGAAAAAAATCTTAATTTAAGTAGCCTTCTTTAATCTGTAATGCTTTCCTTTTAAGTTTAGGGATTCCATAACATACTATTAAATTTATTTAAGCATTGATGTCACTATTTTTTAATTTTATCGGGGTATGAAAAAAAATTGTTTGCAAACTGTGTGAATCCGCGTAGCGGATTCTCACAAAAGTTTGCAAACAATTTTTTTTTCATACCCCGATAAAATTAAAAAATAGTGACATCAATACTTATAATTAATTTTATACTCTATTTCATAAAATGAAGTATGTTTAAATGTAACATTATAGTGGTTTTTCAAGGGATTCTTTTTTCCGAATCAATACGCAACGTCAATGTCTCTATTGTGACGTCACGATAACGTCGGGGTTTCGCGCCATTCTCGGATTTTTTTTTTCATAGTGGTATAATTAATTTTTCTTTGTTTTCATACCAAATCTGGCTTTCTGATTGGCCAATATTTTTTTTGCATACCACTATGAAAAAAAAATCCGAGAATGGCGCGAAACCCCGACGTTAACGTGACGTCACAATAGAGACATTGACGTTGCGTATTGATTCGGAAAAAAGAATCCCTTGAAAAACCACTATAATGTTACATTTAAACATACTTCATTTTATCAAATAGAGTATAAAATTAATTATAAGTATTGATGTCACTATTTTTTAATTTTATCGGGTTATGAAAAAAAAATTGTTTGCAAACTTATGTGAGAATCCGCTACGCGGATTCACACAGTTTGCAAACAATTTTTTTTTCATACCCCGATAAAATTAAAAAATAGTGACATCAATGCTTAAATGCAAAAAAAATATTGGCCAATCAGAAAGCCAGATTTGGTATGAAAACAAAGAAAAATTAATTATCATAGTATGAAAAAGGAAAACCCCTTTACGTCTAATGTACTAATTATATAAAATATGTCAATTTTGTAGCATAAGCAATGCCTTACAGGGTTAACTTGTTGAACAAGACTATTACAGCACAATGCTCCAGGGTACCGTTTCACAAAGCGGGTGTACCTTACCGAGTGGATGTATCTATCTCGTAAGTTATACCCTCTTTGTGAAACGGTACCCTGGACAACTAAATGTGTATCAGAGAACAAGCAGCATACAAGAAATAAGAAATCTTTACATTTGGAAAAAGAATTGAACCCCTTTCAGACAGAAGAGCTAGAAGAAAACTTCAATAATCAGAATAATAGGAATATTTGCTTAATTGACCAACTTTGAAGCCAAATATGAACTCAATTGATTACTAGGGGGCCTATGAGATACTAGAAAATTACTTATAGGAAGCACGTTATAAGGACAGCACAGATCGCCGAGGAAAGAACACGCGCAAAAATTGTGATAACATGAAAATTGCAGAATATGGGGTCTAGATCAAAATTCGGTAAAATACCGTATATACTACGGTTTATATATAACGATATAGATTTGGTTTGATTACTTTAATGACCTATCAACAGCCAGGGTCATTTAATTAAAGACGTGCCAGGTGGTGGAGGAAAGTCGGGGAAAAAAACCCACCGACCAGCGGTCAGCACATGGCAACTGCCCCACATGGGATGGGATTTGAACTCGCGAACCATAGGTGGAGGACTTTTGGTAATTATAATATGTCGGTACAAAACCACTGTCCCCAGAGTGTATTCATTGATGTGATTTATATCCTTGATATTATGTATTGTTATACCCCTATAAAATAGTTTCTATATAAACTCTGTTGACAAAAATGCCAAAAAATGAACTGTTCCGTCGAGCGGTCCAAAGAACTTTTAATTAAAATCGATTGTTATAGAGTGTAAAATATGCTGCGGGACAAGAGTGACGTCACAATGGGGTATAACAAAAGAGTTATCAACTGGGTTTTTCGGGCAACAGATGATTTGTTGGACCCTCACACAATTATTGTTGCCCTCGGCCTTCGCCTAGGATAACAGTTTGTCTTCGGGTCAAACAAATCATCTGTTGCCCTCACCCCTAGTCGATATATAATTTTACGACCACTTCCTGGTCCTATTAGGGTAATATCACTAGTTTGGTTAGCTTTACAGCTGGACTGCATGTTGTCGTTAATATATTATGAGCCTGAGGTCCTTTTCAGATTTGATCATAATCGTCGGATCCATGCCTGGGGTTGGTAAATGTACATGTACTTATGCTAGTCCTGTCCTGAAGTAACAGTTCTGCAGTCAACAGACAGATCACCAGCATTAGTCGTACATACTTTTTTCCTAAATCAGGAGTAAAGGTACGTAGATTGTCATTTGACTCATATTAATTTCGCATATTGCATTATTAAATGTTCAGTGTTTTTTTTTCTTTTCTTTTCTAGTTAACAAATGAAACATTTGACAAATGCATTGAAAAGGGTCTCGCCAAAATAAATCCTACAGAAAAGTGTTATCGTTATTATTCAAATTTACCGTTCCGTTCTCGATCGCATATGTTTTTCGTATTTGCACTCTTCTATTTTTCTTATTTATACTAAAAGTTAGGAACTTTCCGCACCTGACATAGCCTTACCAAAAGATATTAAACACTAAGAAAGTGCCGAGTTAGAATCGGTCATTTATACATATACACGAAGACATTGTTCATTACCACCACAACAACAAATTGTTGATTATAGTTCCACAAATCACACTTAATATACATGAACAGTCTATACTTGTTATATTGCCACATTTTATTCACAGTTCACATATATTTGAACGTTAAAACGAGGACATAACGAGAATTACATGAAAATCTAATTCTATGAGCTCATCGTTTGACGTACAATGCCACAGTTTGGTATACAATGGTGTGTGTTTGAGCATAACCAATATTGTTCTTCAATTCAAACTTAGATTTATGTAATATATACAATGGTATGTGTTTGAACATAACAAATACTGTTCTGAAATTTAAACTTGGTTTTATGTATTGTTAGAACAAAATCCCAGTTTGTCATAAAATGAATTATAGAATAGATATGTACTGTCGCGATAACATTGCATGGAATTTAAAGTCATATAGAAAATTGTTTTATAAAGCATGGGAAATTATATAGGACAGAAATCTGTTCTCTTTGCTCATTTGGCGGTGTGCAAGGATGGCGGTATTATCAAATGGCAAAAGATGAAATGGTGTTTATAGTGATATAATTGTTCTTTGTTTCCATACTAAATAAGACTTTCTGATTGGTCGATTCTTTTCCTTCATTTAAGCTTTGATTTCACTGGGTTTTTTCCCCATCAGGTTATGAAACAATTTATGTTTGCAAACGTTTGTGGCGCTACGTTGATTCACATAATTTGCAAACAAATATTCTTTCATTACCCGATGAAATTAACAATAGTGGCATCATTAAGTGAACCACCTTTTGTGTATGTTGTATTATACAATGTATTTCGCGTTTTCGTTAATTTCAATTTATTGTAAACATAGCTACTTATTGCTTTACATTATCGTGTGTATGCTTAAAACAGTGAAATGCCGGTAAAATGAAAATTTACGTCAAATATTCAACTTCGATTCATGATAGCTAAAAATCAAGCACACAATTTTTTTACATTTTAAAATTTGGTACGAATTCATATTTCCCAAAATCTATATTGAAAAAATTAAGTCATAAGAAAATATTGACTTTTTACCAGAGTAGATCCTTAAATGTAAGTTTATTATCTGCAGTTTCAAATTTATTAACTGCGAAGCAAATTAACATATTTGCTCAGTTACGTCGGATAAACATACGATTTTCCATGTAAATGTAATAATCCAATAATACTCTGTCGGAAATGTTATTTGTACAATTATATTGAAGACCACTGTATGTAAACTCAATTCAATAAATGATGAATGTTGAAATACAGAACCCTATTTCAATGGGTGTTTACTAAACTTTCAATAGGGGGGGGGGGGGGGGGGTTCCTTAGAAACGCATTGAGATTGTGAGATTTTCCACACGTCAATTTGATTAGTGTTATAACTTGTTAGTTGGTTGTGATTGGGATCAGAATTGTACAAGAAAGACGACCAAAGTTAAGAAAGTCTTACATATCTATCATATGCAACAAGCAAATTCGTGGAATTTATATTACCCTCATTCGTTAATCAAAGGCCTAGAACTCCGCCAAATAGGGTCCAATGAAAGTGCCGATCGAACTTGATCAAGGCCCTGAGACATTTGACCATGTTACCAACTTTCGAGAAAATCCGGTAATATTTGCGAGTTATTGAACGGAAATAGACGAAAATGGCGTTTTTCGTTATTCAAAGGGCCATAACTCCGCCAAATAGGGTCCGATAAAAGTGTCGACTGATCCAATTCACTAGTTTGTGTATCGTTCTATTTATATATGTAGCTTTTTCGACATCTCTGTCCAAATTGGTTCCAGTTGGCTAAAATCTTCCGTATTTTCTTGTGGTATCTTTCTGTCTTCCTTAGTTGAGGAACGCCTTTCATCGTGTTGAGAGGGAATACGATGAGACACGATGTCTTCTATCGGAACAGCAGTGCTTGCTGTAAAAGATAGATGTTCTTTCAAAACTGCAACCTCTGACAGGAATCCCCCTTGTTCGGCGACGTTTAAAGCCTCTTTCCAATAGCCTTTCGCGACCTCTAGACTGCCTTCTAGTCGACTAACTTTAGCATACGCGACGAAGTGATGCAGCAATCGCAACTTCTCCATTCCATCTTTTAGCTGTAGCATTTCAGAAATACATCGGTTTGCTTCGCTGATGTCTGTGTCTGTAATGCAAGCACCTGGTATATCTCTTGATAATATATCTATCCCCAGATGACAGTAAACCTTCTTGTCTAAATATACCCTTCTCCAATTAAGTTGTATATCTCTTTCCTCTTGACTAAAGTGACTAAACCCTATCTCAACCCAATGTAAAATCTGCTTCTTATAACCAAGCGCTTCCACAATCCTACTTTGCCTACAAAGGCTACTATAGTATTGCAAATACATATTGACGACAGCAAATATGCAACTTCCAATCTGCTTCCCGGAAGAAAACATAGCGATATCACCCAACACCAGGGATGCGTATTTCAACACCTCCCCGAACTGATGCGACTGAGCGCATGCCGTTCCCTTTCTAGACTGAAATATAAGTCTGGAGAGTGAAGGATTTGATGTTTCACAAAGAATTTCTTCCATAGTTTGAAACACTGGACGAATCCATAAATGTGATTTATCTGCCTCATGCCGTTTCTCCAAAACTGCCTGTAGATCTAATAACACAAAGAAACAATCAGCAACATTGCGTTTTTCAGTGCCATGTGGCATTGTTTGTAAGACGGACGAAAGATGATCCGCCCACCTTTTGAAGTCTGCATTCCACTCCAGTCTTCCACTTCGTAATGCTTTGGTTTTCAACATCTCATAAAAGTTATTTATGTAGGAATCATTCGTGCCATTTGCGCAAATGAGCTGTGGTGTTTTAACAGTAGCCGAATGTGTTTTGCAAAATATATTTTTAAAACTGGTGTACAGTTTAGGATTGATCTTAAGACAATGAAGAAGTTTGTCCTTTCTACACTTGTTTGGTATAGATTGGATGATCTCGTGATTGACAGGCTCATTTCTCTTTATTGATTTGATTATTGACAGGCAATCTTCGTAAGTGATCACACTATTTAAATGCAGAATCTCGATGAAATCGCGAAGTCGTCGTGGGTGTCGTTGAAGACGTAAATAGCACTCAAAGAAGGACCGTGTTTCTTCTTCATTCATTGTAGAATAAGTGACACTTATAACAGTGAATGTTCAACGTCCTACAGAATAGGAAAGCCTGCAAGTAAAAACAAATTAATTATTCATATACAACATTGAAAGTTATTTCATGCGTAATGCCTGTTACTGTACTTTTCCCGGAATTTGGTATTTAGGTTTTCAATTCACCTTCGCCCCCTATTTGCCATATTTAATTTCTTTACCCTGGTATTGGCTCGTTTACATCGTTACAAAAGAATATAAATACAACAAATACCATTAAAGAATAAAGGTTGTTAATTGTGTTGGCTTATGCAATCTCTCCCAGGGTTAATTGCGGTCCCTACATTCACCTCTTTTAACGGCTTATTGGCCGTCTGTTGTCATCGGCTCTTTGATACATTGCGCCCCCTTATAAATGACGTCACAGTGATTGTTTTTTGAAACGGCGAACGTCGTATGCAAATCGTGACTATTTCAAATCATAAGCTATTACTTATTTTACTGATATTTTTATGTACTCGTTTTATTTCCATGCTTTATTTTGTTTATCTGGATGGTTATTACAGTTACCAGCCTTAGCACAGAAATAATATGTACTTTGCATTAAAATATTTCTACGTGTTAAACGCGGCGTATTTATTGAAAAGAGTTAAAGTCAGTTTCGAAAGGTTCAAGCGAAGTCAAGATTCATCATAAAAAAGGTGTTGTAGACCGGCTACATCAAGTAGTTGGATACATTGCTCTCCAAACAGAAAGATAAATGCTTGCATAGTTTCTGTTTCACAAAATTAAATAAATTATGCAAAGGTAGGCAAATTTAGACACACCTAAAGTTTTCCACCGCCAGCGAATGTTTTTTTCCTCAGTCAAAACTAGGAGCAGACGAATTAGTATTTTTTCTTCAGTTACAAAAGTTACTTACTTTAAACAATTACCACCATCAAACAGTTTTAGCTTTTTCAGTTTTTAGTTTTAGCATCAAGTAAAGATGAAGATATGACAAATATTTAATTGCGTCCCGAAAAAAATCCATGGCGCTATATGGAATTAAGAACTAATTTAGTATGCACCAAAAGTAAAATGAATCATTTTATATACATTTTTGTGTTAATTAGACACATAGAAGCACGATTATACACCAGTTATTGTCCAGATGATGGGTAGCATTTATGCTCTGTGGAGCATTTTTAAGCATACGTGCAACACGTGCAAAACCTAATAAACATATATCTCACAAATATGGAAACGTATGGTATTTCGTTCAGTCGCAAAAAGCATGTACATGTATTGCAAAGGGCGAGGCCATTTTCTTAGTCCATATATGAATGCTACGAGCTTTTTCATTGGTTGCTTATTACCTAAATGTGCAACCCTTGCGTACTACTTAAAGGAGAATATCGTACTGAATACCCTTGGCTAGCGAAGCTGGCAATAAATATTCATATATAAACATCAGGGCGTTGCATTACTACATATAAGCTTCATGTGGGTTTCATCATCTGTACTAACTGTGTCTTACACACGCCGCAGCAGGAAATACATGTTCCTATCGATTTTACAGACGTGCTGACCCGTCGCTACAGCACGCAACTCGCATACATTACAAAGTATCTCACAAATGTTACTTATACATGGAAATATCTGTAGTATTTCACTTTCACAACTGATATTTCTCCAGGAGATTGCAATACAGGGTATGGTATGACATAAGATGAATATCATTTTGTGATTATCATTCATTATTTTAATGAGAGACTATGAGGTACCATACAGGGGTGCTTTGTCAGTCAGTAGAGGCTGCTTACAGCCTGAGAGGAATGTCGTACGAGATATTCAACAAAAAGCTTCATATGGGAATAAGTGTGTGCCAGTGATGTTGTGTCTTATTTCAGGTGGTATGGTAAGTATCAATACACACTCACAATGCATGTGGAGTAACGTTTTTGATATGCTAGTCAATTTAAATTGCCAGCATATCTGCTTAGCCGACAAATGGGAAGTATGTTCGTATTATTAACAGTGCTGTCTGACTGTGCAAGGAATGCATGCTAGAGTCCTGAAATATGTATAGAAATAAGATGTGTCTGAACTGTCGGTAATATCCAATAAAGTAATCATCTGGAGGTACACCCAGTTATATTGTATTAGATTTAATGATATTTGCTGGTACGTCAATATACACAACCAGTAACATTATGTAAATGTTTGCAGTTTATTTTTATGTCCTTGTACGTGCTCGATAATTATATAACATTACTTTATCTACCTATATTTTATGTGTATGCCACACGACCAGCAGCCTGAACGCTATGAATATAAAATTACTTTGCTTGTTAAAGCAGTTTTTAGCTCACCGGTGAGCTTATGTGATGGCACGGCGTCCGTCCGTCAACATTTCCTTTAAATTGTCAGTAGTCATTTAGTTCTTCGTGAATTATAAACAAATTTGACCAGTAACATCATTGTGGGTAGGGGAACAGAATTAGTATAAATCTTGGCCCTAAACCCCCATCCCCAAAGTAACTAGCTTACAGTAAGCAACACATGTCCCCTGCCGTCAACTACATTTTCTTATCGATAGCAAGTTATTATGCTCAGTTATGCTATCATTGCATGAAATTTGAACACATGATATTCTGAAGTTATCGTCCGGAAACGAAAATTTGTGAAACAAACTATTTATTAGTAAAAATGACCTTTGTAGTTAACCTTTTGTCCCAAAATTCAATTTTCTAATCTGTATTTTTTCATGTGTTACCATTATGTGAATGATCAAATTCCATCCATTAATTCGCAAGTTATCATCTGAAGACCAAATCCGGCCGGCCAGACAGACAGACAGACAGACAGACAGACAGACGGGAACAAACACTACAGCCCCGCCGGGGACTAACAATGATCTTGTATTCAGAACATAACTTGGCATAACAAACTGTTAAATATAAATAAAATATATATTACATATATAAACAAAGCTACACAGATTCATTACTAATAAATAATAATTTGGATACCTACATTGCACACATAACATGCATATCTCTTCTTTTAACGAAGGCTAGAGTTTGCCACTTCTTTAAGCTTGTCGTATGATATGACCCGGTTGTTTATCCAGTTTAGTATAGATAGCACTACCACAAAGGTAACTTAATTATGGTTGTCCTACCCACGACTTACGAACCGAAAAGATATAGCTGGTGCATGTTATTAGGTGATTGCTTGCGATACTTTCATAACCATTTCACATACACCCGAGATCACAGATGCTTATAATAATTTGCTTTCAACTCACCTTTTTGCATTGATGTATGGTAGCATGATCGACATAGGAATCATAATCCGGTGAAATATTTAACCAGAAAGAAACGATTCACACTTCCTTTTTGTGTGTTGGGGGACCTCACATGATCGGAAAATCCATTACCAGAAATTTCAAAACGAGGCGTAACACATTGTATATATATAGAATACACATAAATACAAATATCATGCAGAAATGAACTGAAAGTTTTGCCAAGCTCGAGTTTCAGGAAACTATTCTTTATTCGACAATGGCTGGTCTAATCAAAATGAGTGTGTGCTTGTTCTACCTTAATTTATAATTTATGAGATAAAACAAACCACTTTAATGAAGTTGATTCATATTATTTTACTGAACTTGAACTATTCGTGATAGTGTATTGTACATTTTGACAGATGTCTGTTTTTCTTACATTCGTTAGAATCGTTACGAGCTTTAGAACGTTTCTTGTGAATAATCAATTTACGAATAATGCATCCATGTTTTTGTACAAGTCAGTTACACACATGCATACATGATTGCGTAACGAATATACATGAAGTACTTTCTTTACACGCTATGCAATCATGTGTGTACGCATATCCAGTTGCACTTTAAACATGACACAAAAAGGGTATGTCCTTTACTGCTATGTCGTTTTAACCATGGGAATTATATTAAATTGCAGTCATTGCAATTTTTGTTATTTTCCACTAATTACTTTATAGTCCTTTTCCGTTTTATATATATAAAAAATCTCACACAAACTCCATCTTGCATAGCAAATGACCTTTCAAGTTCACTAACTGGTATGTATGTACCTAGTAATACACACAGGAAGCAATTATTCTCTAATCGCTGTTAGCTCTTTTATTCCATTTACAATGGGCCCCAATCGCTCTGGTGATCATGACACATACTTAATGTTTAAAACCCCGTTTATACTAGTGATTTTTGTATGCCTATATATCGATTCTTAGCTGTTGTTGAATATAACTTAGTTGATATAAATTGTCTATGCATCCGTTCTAACCTTAGATATCACTGTTGACTCGTAGATGATGTGTTGTTTGTAAATTTTGACAAAATATGCAAATAATTGTACGTTTCAGTTTTGCAACTCCACAGGGTTCAGTACACATCTATGTCACCAAATAACCATGTCATCATGTTAACTAGTGTTTATAGCACGTAGTATATGCGATGGTTTGACCTGATTCCTCTTTACAAAGGCATACACATCGAGTCCCTTTGACTTTTACAAAAAAAAAAATCTACGAGTCAGCAGTAATATGTGAAATTAGGACGGATGCATAGACGCTTTTAGTAACTAAGTTATATAGGTATACAAAAAACACTAGTTTAAACGGGGATATAAACCTTAAGACATAATAGAGTCAATAAGTATTATAATGTATGGCTAAGGTAAATCGTGATTTCTAAGACACCGGTTTAAAAAAAAGGTAAATTATGCATGTTGTGGTTAAGGTGTAAATATGAAACAAAAGAGCTTGACAAATTACAATGAAACTATTTTATATACTGAATTTAATACTAAATTAAATATAACTTGTCTTGACATGCTATCAAATCGTAGGAAGGACAAATAAAAAAAACATTGTGATAAAAACTAATACGTGTAAATCAACTTCATATGTTACTTTGTAATTGAAAGGAAGTACAGTTACTTTAAAAAAAAAATAATTAATGGATTGTAATCAGTTACAGACCAATTGTACCTGTAATTGATTAATAATCGATAATAGCATTTTTACCCAAATTATTAAATACATTTTTAAGTAATTGTGTCCATGCCTGTTTCCAATTTAGTACTTTTTGTCGAATATAAACAGGTTATCGATTTTAAAAATATTTTCTGTCTTTTGTTTTGAGAAAGAGGTCTAAATATATCACAGTAACTTTTCAGGGGTCATTTGACGCACTGCACATGTGTACTCGTGTACATGTTATAGAGATCTATAATATACAGCAACTGCAGGCAGGCATTAACACAATGATAAAACATGAGATGGCATTATTGATGAAATTTGTCAGAAGTGCAAGTTCTTAGTACTATGAAACATCAGCTATGAATACAGTGATTCCCCAGTAAGTCGAACCAATTAATATTTAAGTTCTCAACTTAATTGATATAACTGATATTGAATATTTAGTGTAAAACTAAAGCTTACAGATCTAGACTTTTCGTGAGCATGAGCTTGAAAAAAAAGAATGCTTAAATCTGGTCAGAGTTTCCTCCGGCCCTGATACCAGAATCTGACATTTTGACATAGATAATATTGGCAGATATTTGTCTAAAGGTTTGTGTATGGTGTCAGGGCCAGAGGAAACTAATTATTCAAATTTTAATTAACTTATAATTACTTCATGATTATGTAGTATAGACTTGGTCATGTGATAATATATAGGTGATAATAATTTCAGTTTGGTTGAAAATATTTGCCACAAGTCAGACCTAACTTATAAAAACACGAACTTCAAAACTATTTTAATCTAAAAGCTAGAATCCTTAATTTTGATCAAGCAAGCATTACATTTCATATCTCACTACATTTCTAGTTGATACAATGTATACAGTCTGCTAATTAATGTATATTTCTTAAGGATTGACTTCTTACTTTGCTTAGTTTATGAGATGATAAACCAAATGGAGCGCGAGGTAAATTGCGTAAACTCCGATAGTCTCGTACATGTGTTATTTGTAAAAATTGGCACGTGATTTTGTGGAATGCCGTTTTGCATCACTAATGATTTTGGTATTTAACAGCTTAAACATAAATAACACGACATATGATAGTAAATGACATTCATTCTTTAATGAACACTAAATGGCCGCTTGTTCGTTGTCTCGGGACTGATACAAGTTCTGTATACTCTTTCCATTCGGAAATCGGGTGAGCCTTGGTTTCGGTTGTAAATACTCCGAAAATGACGATATGGACCTGGCATCCACGGGCAGACTACAAATGCGTTCTCTTCTTTGTGAGGCGAGTAGGCACGATACACTGTCCTGAAATTTTCTAGCAGCTTCTTGGGACGAATCGTATCAGCGTATAATTTCTCCCAGTTGGTATAGGCATCCTTCACAGTAGCCTTCCTCATGTTCTGATAATAGTCATTGATCGCTTGGGTTGCCTTTGTTGGAGGAAGATGAAGTGGAGTAAGAAATTGGAGAAAAGAGAAAGCATTTACTAAAGCAAAAGTTTATTTTAACATTTACCTTTTAAACACAGTGTACAGTTATAAGACAAAATTCAAACAGGAGTTGACGTTATTGCAAACGGGCAAAGTTGATTCAAAGGAATCAAAATACATGTATGTCAAATGGGTAAAGATGAAAGAAGGTTCTAGAATGTTTTTTTTCTTTATTTTACACCAAAATCTTATAATTTGAAAATACTATTTCGGAAAATAGTAAATTTTAATACAAAATCGCATAGAGCAAATATTTGCCTCGGAAAAGTTAATTGATTTACTGCTGAGTTAGATTTTGTTTGAAGCGAGAGTTGCAGGGGTTACATAGGCCTTATTAAATTCCCAAGATTGTTGTATGATTAAGAAAAATAATCATGAATGCATGTAATTATCATTGTATGCTATTTTATATGCATATGCTATAAAACAAGCATAAAAACTTCACAAGAGGCCCAATGAGTCTTAACGGTCATCTGACTGTAAAAATACAATTGTTGATTTAAAATACACAACAAGTTGTTTAAAGACTGTAGCACATTTGACCCCTGGCCCAATATGAATACCCTGGGCCTTTCAATTATTGAGAAGAAGTCGTTTAATTTTTTTAGCCTTTTTGACCCCTGTGACCATCAATGAAGATCAAGACCATTAATTTGAACAAACTGGTTAACCCTTTATCCCAACATGCTACAGGCCTAATATCAAGTCTGGGCTCTAGTAATTGACAAGAAGTAGTTTAAAGATTTTAGCATTTTTGACCCCTTTGACCTTAAATAAATGTCAGGGTCATTCATTTGAACAAACTTGGTAGCCCTTCATGCCAGCTTGCCAAATATGAGTACCTTTTGCCTTTCATTTATTGTGAAGAAGTCATTTGAATGAAAAGTTTACGCACGGCCGACATCGCATGTCGGACGGCACACTTTGACAGACGAAGCATGATGACTAAAAATCTTTCAAGTCCGGCTAAATCGTACCGGTAAAACTTGAGCAGAAGTTCAAAATCTGTTTTCAAGATGGCAGCTGTGGTTGCCATCTTGGATATCGGATTAATCCAAAAAAATGACAACACTTTGTCAGGACCATGTCAGGATCATTTTAGACAAGTTTCAGCTAAATGGCACTAGTAGAGCTACGCTTGGCAAACGGCGCATGATGACGGACGAAGCATGATAAGTATAGGTCATACTGATCCTTTGGGTCATATTATCGAAACATAAACGGTATTCTTCAATATAGAATAGGTAAATATGAATTGAACTGGCCAGAAGGTAAAGAGCTCACCTTCTCCCGTATGTTGGGTAGATCATCGATTGTTGGTCTGTGTTTTAGATACTTGATCTTCAATACCGGAAGCGGAACTTTCTCTCTGTCGATCTTTGGTTTACAGGGTATCCGACGGCTGGATTCTTGATCACCTTTTTCATAAAACAAGATACCCACGGGCTTAAGTTTCCACAAAAGAACACAATCACAGTATACAATAGTGGCTAACATATTAAGGCAATACAAAGAACTCTTTAGTTAAAACTTTAAGTTTTCAATGTATTTGGTGACTTTGAACTTAAAAGTAGGTCAAGGTTATTCACTTGAACAAACTTGAAATCCCTTCATTCTAGTATGCTACTGGACCAATATTAGTACTCAAGGCCTCCTAGTTATTGACAAGAAATTGTTTAAAAGACCAAACATGATGATTATATGTCATCCTCACCCTTCGCGTTAGATGACATAATGAAAGTCATGTCCAAGGTCTTAATGGCTATCTGACTACCTTAGCAACAGTCGTTAAGGAAATAAATTAGATATGATATCATGGTGGCAATCTTCGTTTTGGGATCAACCCGAAATGTAAGAACACTTTTTCAAGACTATGTCAGAATTATTGCAGGCAAGTTTCAGCCAGAAGTTTAAAATGGGTTGTTCCAGGCCAAAATTGATGATAATCCATGCTCAAATATATGACAAGTATCAATTTAAAGGAATTGTTGATGGACGACAATGGACGCCACGGCATGACATAAGCTCACGACACCGGCCCTTTGGGTCAGGCGAAATAAAAATAGATAAAACATGTAGACATCAACCACGGATATTGTGTTGAAGTTAATAATAACTCAATTTTTTACATTGAAATAAGGGTAGGTATTATTGATACCTTTCTCGTCCATAGCGAGTGATGATCTGAGCTGATCCTCCAATTCAGGTTCCTCTGCTGTTCTATCCAGTTGGATGAGGTTTGTTCCTGTGTAAGAAAAAAAAATAAAATTAGAGATTAGTAACATTGATAAATTTCGTTTATACTTGAATAACCATATAATAAAAGATAAGCAGTGAATCTAAAGAGTGTGATATAATGAGAAGAAATATAACTGCATACGTACAATTGTACTTCCATATTAATTTACATAAAATTTCTTTCTGAATACATGAAATCAAACTGGAATAATTGTGAATATAAAAACATTCATGGTACGTGCAAGAGGAAACGTGAGTGACATTCCTTTTATTTGGTTTTATTAAGCATCATTACAGTGTAAACGTGGATATATTCGCGGAATTTTCGCTGAACTTTTCACCCTGGGTATATCTAATCCAGCTGTTTTATAGTTTATTCCGCAGGCTTTTCAATTCATTGTCGAGATCAACATAGCATTGTAATCGCGTACAATTACTTCTAGCAATACTTCTGTAACTTTAAGAAACAAGACATCACAGGGGAATCTTAGTGTCCATCAAAGAATGATACTTGTCCATTAATGGAAAGAGGGATCTTTTCTCTGCTTTTCAAACTTCAACTACAAACTACGTACGAAATATTAGAAATGTCCCTTCAGTACTTCCTTAGAAAAAGCAGTAACAAAATCAATTTTCAAAATCCAGGATGGCGGCCTATCGGCCATGAATCTTGTTGACCGATCGGCAATATGCACAACTAGGGCCCAAGGGGAACCTACACGTACATGTAGGTTCTGAGAAATATCGGTAACAAGAATTGTTAACAGACGGACTGACTACAGACGAAAGGCATTTGAATAGTCCACCATCTGACGATGGCGTGCTAAAACATTGTAAGTGAACTTCATTCGTTTCCTACTATTTATTTCCTTAATTGGTATTTTTTATTTAGTAAATTAGAATAAAATCATCATAACTACATGTTTTACAGAAAGTACATCAGAATGGACAAAGCGGATACAAAGAGGCATCCTCACTGGACACGGATCACTGGATACATTCTCTTTCTTATCAATAACGTGATGGGGTAAGTAAACGTTGTTTTACGGTAATCTCTTGGTATAAAGACCACAAGGCTATTAGGTACATAATTTCATGTACATAACGAAAAAAATATTTATCCATTCTTTCAATCATGAGATAGCCGCTCTGAAGAATATATATATATATATATCTCAAACTTACTTCTAGCAAAATATACTGTAATCACTTCTACTGTTTTAATTTGGACATCATGTAAATCCGTTTTTTTGTGTTGTATTTCTAACTGAAGATATCTCATCATAAACTTCTTCGTCAAACACTAATGGGATATTTGATCTGACCTTGTAATTAAATCTCACCAATTATTTCTACAATAGACTCTCATGTTATTATTTTGTATCATGGAAACGTTTGTTCAAGAAACAGTGTCGTTAAAAGAATAAGGCAACATGCACTTATTCCAAGAAAACTTCTGTGATTTTTAGAAGAAAAAAAACAACTTTAAGTGAACTTTACAAGTTGTGTGGTTTGTGATGGATATAATACACGGTATGTTTGATAACAAACACGTTTTAGAGTGTAATGCAGACTTACTACATGGAACTGTTTTATAATGGATATACATTAGGGTTTACAACTAATTAACACTGATTTCATGCAAATTTATACAATAACACAAAGTTACCAGGCTTATAAATGTCTAAATTTGTCCTGGTCTCAGGGCCAGATCTAGTTGATCTTGCTATCAAAGAGGGAATAGGATTTTGACATACAAACAATGAACACATGTTCACAGTGGTCTGAGATTCTAAAGTATTCAAAAAGTTAAATAACAAACATCACAAAATACCAAAGTTTATTGGATATATCTCTGGTATTGGGATATTAACATGAGCTGAATTTTGTTTGATTCATAATAAGATACACAGTAAAGAGCTTTCTTATTATAAAACTTATTCTTTGACCTTTGATAGATTAAAAGATGATACAGGACGAACTTAGCAAAAATGATTGAACACAAATTTGTTCCTATACATGTAAACATATAAAACAACCATCGATACCAAACTGCATAATATTTACCTTTGTTTACACAGGCAATACAATTATAATCAACATGTCTTACTTATTTTTGCTCTCAGACTAGCAATAAGATGGCTGCCGGGTAATTTGGACACAATACTGCTACGTTTGTCCCACATCTTTAGAGATTCCTAAATCAAGGAATAAAACAATATCCATTATAAGTACTGTACAGCATTATTTCTGTCATTCTTTAATGACCCTTTGAATATAGCACATGTACATGCATATGAAGGTTGTGGCTTTGTTTTGATCTAAAAATATTACTAACAATTGTGTAAAGTAATGTTTAGACGATTATCAAGAATTCTAGATTAGCAGCACTTTACTAATTACTACATATCATCTTCGACCAAATAAGCGCCCCTCCTCCTTAATTCTTGAGGCCTCAATTTCAAATGCCCCGCATAAATAAAGGCAAAACTACATAAATCTGTGCAAGTTTGCAATAATTTTCTCTTATTAAGTACCTTTTCTTTTATTATCATTTTTTTATTTTTCAAATAATCTCTAATTAAATTTTTTTTTTCAATTATCTTTTTTTTTAATTTTTTAAATAATCTCTAATTAATCTTATTTCTTTTAATTATCTTATAAGTTCTGCGTACATTGATTGTGGCTTGGACTTCTCTATGGATTGCATGATCAGATGGAATATCGTCTATAACGATTGCCGGCTTGCCGGGTTCCTTGTCCTTGAACGTCTTAACCTTTCTATGCGTTCGGGTCTTTCTTCTTTGCTGTGGCGAAAGCTTACGGTCCTCTGCTAGCTTATACTGACTTATTTCCTTTCTTCCCACCTTAATAGAAATTAATGGTGATATAATCACAGCTAAGTTGTCTGAACGAGTGATGCATAGTAGTAGTTATATACAGGTAAATAGCTTCTGTCAATATCATGGAATAGATTTGTGCTACAGGAATTAAAGTTACCGATGTGTTGACAACTATCATAATGCAATTGATGTCTTTTGCAAGGATTTATATAAGTCACTTATAAATTCTTGCTTTGCAGTATATGTAAAATCATGTGTATTTTTCTCTGTAGTTAAAATTATTGGGATAGACAATGTCACATAGTGATACCTGTTTCCTAATACTTGTTGGTTTAACACAACCACTTTGGGACACGAAAGGCAGAGGGTTAGCGTACGGTGAATCATTGTTTCTAGCAGTTTTCTGCATCTTTTTAAACTGTCGTTGGAGCTGACGATCCGTTAATCCAATAAGACGAACACCTGCTGTGTAATGGCTTAGGACATGGGGTGCTTGGCGCATTCGAGCCAAATATGATCTTTCAATTTCTCCCAGAGTTGTTTTTAAAGAGAACTC
Source organism: Argopecten irradians (assembly GCF_041381155.1). Lineage (NCBI taxonomy): Eukaryota > Metazoa > Mollusca > Bivalvia > Pectinida > Pectinidae > Argopecten > Argopecten irradians. The sequence continues at coordinate 22,530,604 of NC_091139.1, forward strand.
CGTGATGGCAGTATAAAATAATCTTTGACGTTTTGAAAAATTTCGTCCCTTTTTTCGATCAGTATCTGAAAAGAATGTTAATGAAGATGTTGTTAAAATGACTAAAATATACGGTGTCGAATATTCAAAAGAAGTTTAAAGGGAAAAGTTAACACTAGATGGCCGACTGGATAGACAGATGATGAACGGACAACGGATGCCGCACCACGGCATAAGCTCGATCACTTGCCCTTCGGCACCATTTGTACAATTTGGAATCTCCAACTCATAAGAATGCTACAAGTGCAATATGAAAGCTATCTAATGCTTATAGTTTCAGATAAAAAGTTGTTTGTATGGAAATAACAAAATTGACCCTTTCGGTGAAGGCCCTCGGGCATTGTCGGATCAGCCCCTCCATTTGTGAATCACACCCCATAAAGAGTGTACCGATGCAATATCAGAGTTATCCAATGCTTAGTTTCAGAGAAGAAGTCGTTTTTATGGAAAGAGTCAAATTGACTCTTTTGGCCCACCACTCAGGCCGGAAAGTAAGAGAATTTTCTTCAAATGAGGACAGTAACCATGTCTTACCATCATCAGATTCTGCTCCGAGTATATCACCTTGGGTCATATGGAACAGGAACTCATCAAAGTCGATTTCACCATTACCATCTTTATCGAGCTTCTTCAAAACACTTTCCACTTCCTCTTTAGTAATGTCACTATCCACTCGTTTTAAGCCCTCATATAGACTGTCGGCATTCAACAGACCCGTTTTGGATGAGTCCAACATATCAAATAACTTAAAAAAAATCATAGATGGTCAGAATGGAACGACTATCTTGAGAAGGTGTTAGTGTTGTTATGTGCTGAGTTTTATCTAACACTATTGATTTGTCTGTATTTCTTTTATCTAACAATATTGATTTGTCTGTATTTCTTTTATCTAACAATATTGATTTGTCTGTATTTCTTTTATCTAACAATATTGATTTGTCTATATTTCTTTTATCTAACAATATAGATTTGTCTGTATTTCTTTTATCTAACAATATTGATTAGTCTATATTTCTTTTATCTAACAATATTGATTAGTCAGTTTTCTTTATCTAAAAATATGGATTTGTCTGTATTTCTTACCTAATAATATTGATATATCTGTTTTTCTGTTACTGTATCTGAAAATATGGATTTATCTGTATTTCTTTTACTGTATCTTACAATATTGATTTGTCTGTATTTCTTTTATCTAACAATATTGATTTGTATGTATTTCTTTTATCAAACAATATGGATTTGTCTGTATTTCTTTTATCTAACAATATTGATTTGTCTGTATTTCTTTTATCTAACAATACTGATTTGTCTGTATTTCTTTTATCTAACAATATTGATTTGTTTGTATTTCTTTTATCTAACAATATTGATTTGTCTGTATTTCTTTTATCTAACAATATTCATACATGTATGTCTGTATTTCTATTATCTAACAATATTCATTTGTCTGTATTTCTTTTATCTAACAATATTGATTTGTCTGTATTTCTTTTATCTAACAATATTGATTTGTCTGTATTTCTTTTATCTAACAATATTCATACATGTATGTCTGTATTTCTATTATCTAACAATATTCATTTGTCTGTATTTCTTTTATCTAACAATATTGATTAGTCTATATTTCTTTTATCTAACAATATTGATTAGTCAGTTTTCTTTTACTTTATCTAAAAATATGGATTTGTCTGTATTTCTTATCTATTAATATTGATATATCTGTTTTTCTGTTACTGTATCTGAAAATATTGATTTGTCTGTATTTCTTTTATTGTATCTTACAGTATCGATTTTTCTGCATTTCTTTTATCTAACAATATTGATTTGTCTGTATTTCTTTTATCTAACAATATTGATTTGTCTGTATTTCTTTTATCTAACAATATTGATTTGTCTGTATTTCTTTTATCTAACAATATTCATTTGTCTGTATTTCTTTTATCTAACAATATTGATTAGTCTATATTTCTTTTATCTAACAATATTGATTAGTTAGTTTTCCTTTACTTTACCTAAAAATATGGATTTGTCTGTATTTCTTACCTAATAATATTGATATATCTGTTTTTCTGTTACTGTATCTGAAAATATGGATTTATCTGTATTTCTTTTACTGTATCTTACAATATTGATTTGTCTGTATTTCTTTTATCTAACAATATTGATTTGTATGTATTTCTTTTATCAAACAATATGGATTTGTATGTATTTCTTTTATCTAACAATATTGATTTGTCTGTATTTCTTTTATCTAACAATATTGATTTGTATGTATTTCTTTTATCTAACAATATGGATTTGTATGTATTTCTTTTATCTAACAATACTGATTTGTCTGTATTTCTTTTATCTAACAATATTGATTTGTCTGTATTTCTTTTATCTAACAATATTGATTTGTCTGTATTTCTTTTATCTAACAATATTCATTTGTCAGTATTTCTTTTATCTAACAATATCGATTTGTCTTTATTTCTTATATCTAACAATACTGATTTGTCTGTTTTTCTTTTACTTTATCTAACAATATTGATTTGTCTGTATTTCTTTTATCTAACAATATTGATTTGTCTGTATTTCTTTTATCTAACAATATTGATTTGTCTGTATTTCTTTTATCTAACAATATTCATTTGTCAGTATTTCTTTTATCTAACAATATTGATTTGATTGTATTTCTTTTATCTAACAATACTGAATTGTCTGTTTTTCTTTTACTTTATCTAAAAATATGGATTTGTCTGTATTTCTTACCTAATAATATTGATTTGGCTGTATTTCTTTTATCTAACAATATTGATTTGTCTGTATTTCTTTTATCTAACAATACTGATTTGTCTGTATTTCTTTTATCTAACAATATTGATTTGTCTGTATTTCTTTTATCTAACAATATTGATTTGTCTGTATTTCTTTTATCTAACAATATTCATTTGTCAGTATTTCTTTTATCTAACAATATTGATTTGATTGTATTTCTTTTATCTAACAATACTGATTTGTCTGTTTTTCTTTTACTTTATCTAAAAATATGGATTTGTCTGTATTTCTTACCTAATAATATTGATTTGGCTGTATTTCTTTTATCTAACAATATTGATTTGTCTGTATTTCTTTTATCAAACAATATGGATTTGTCTGTATTTCTTTTATCTAACAATATTGATTTGTCTGTATTTCTTTTATCTAACAATATTGATTTGTCTGTATTTCTTTTATCTAACAATGTTGATTTTTCTGTATTTCTTTTATCAAACAATATTGATTTGTCTGTATTTTTTTTTATCCTTTTCGACCTTTGGAACCGTGAATCCAATATTTACATTAAAGCTTGACTATTTAAAGATGCTCCACCGCTGACGAATGGTATTTTTTCACTATCAAAAACAGGAGCAGACGATTTAGTATTTTTCTTCAGTTAGAAAAGTTACTTACTTTAGACCATTACCACCATTAAAAAGTTTGAGCTTGTAATTTTATTTCAAGTTAAAAATATGAAAAATAATTAATTGCATCCCGAAAAAATTCTGTGCCACTATATCCTATATGGAATGAAGTACTGATTGCGCATGCACCAAAGGCGAAGTAAATTATCTTATATTATTTTTTGTGTTAATTATACATATATATACACGATTAAACACCAATTATTGTTCAAATGATGAATATCATTTATGCTCTGTCGGCGGTGGAGCATCTTTAACAAGAAGTTGTATTATCAGAATGGCAGGATTCATTTTCAATTTATTAATATACCCGCAATGAAACATAATGCGCAATTGTGTGCTGTTATACTATGACAAAAATATGTATGTGGAAACAAAAGTACAAAAGAGAGTATGCCAGAGATGTTACCACATATTCCGCCTGATTCCAGTGTTTTCGCTCGTGTAATATTTTAGTCAGTGCAGTGTAATATGAACTGGAGTGACTTCCATTGGCTCAATTAATTGTGACATCATGACAGAAACAATAAAATGATGTCAGGAAAATAATATGACGTCAGTATTTTCAAGAACAGTGGGACAATATGAAGGCGTCCGCTGTAGTTTTCATAATATATTTTGACGTGACATTCTTTGAAAAATAGATTGTTGTATCACATGTAGTTATGTGATCAAATGTATCTTAGTTTTGTGTTGATTTTATATGAGACTTTATGAAACTCATCTCGAAGTTTTAATATTTGCTTCCCAATGCTTGCAAAAATAAAAACTATTAGACGTTCTGGTACTATAGTCTGAATTTTGTAATTCAGAGAAACCTGGTTATACATGTATTTAAGTCTTCAGGGAACTGAAAATATCTTCAAATTACCCAGATTTCAATATAACCAAGGAGAAAGGCAATTCATGTGTTAAAACGGATCATAATTCATTTCAAATTAAGCAGACAATATCACAGATTCCTAAATAAGTGGGAGCCACTGTATATTATTTGACTTACTTCCTTGAAGGCGGACGTGTGGTCATCTGTAAGGTCTTCATACCAATCAGGCATTACTTGAGTTGATCCCGATACTATAAATAGCGTACATTTAGAATAAGAATTCATGCATGGATCATAGACGATAATAATTGACAACTGAAAATAATGATTTTTTTTTTTAAATCATACTGCATGTATTACTTTCTCTGGCTTATATATAAAGGAATTCATCCCCATATCTACTGAATTTATGCATTTGCTGTATAAAACTAAAATGTATAACTCGCATAATATTTGATTATAATAAAGTACTAATGCAAACATGTCCACGCTAAAGACATTTTTTTCAATTTAAATGCCTCTGTATCATTGAATTGATATATAAGTTATATGCAATATTCAAAACTGGAAATGTTTGTCAGTAAAAATAGAAACATTCAAAACTCACTGTGTGGGGTAACAGATGCTGAAATGTCCATTGCATCATCAGGAGGACAATTAGCATCCCTGAGATTAGGAGCTGTGAGATGTGACAGCGGTGAGGAATGGATGTTATCTTCTGAGTCTGTCAGACTCTAGACGTAAAGGAAAACTAATTATAAATTACAATAGCTTTTGACAATAGAAATTGACATATAATATGAAATATTTATATTTCTGTTTTCTCTTTGTGATATAACCTTACCAACAAGGAAATATCTTGCCTATAGAGGTTGCAGATCCAGAATACATAAGTACATTATGTAGTGTGAATGTGCATCCTATTAGGCCCATTGTATATATATTGACAATTTTTCAATATAAACATTAGTTGAAATGTAATGGAAATCTTCAATTAAATATCAGAAAATAAAATGCTTAAGAAATATTGAATAAATGAAATAAGATGCAGTGTGCATTAAGGTAGGTCCATACTTTTGAAAACCGCGCCAGTTCATTTGATGCTGGAAGCTGCCATGGTTGTTTTGAATTCCAGAATGGTTTCCAATACGCTACGACATTCCACTTTGATATTTTTCAATAAGTGAAAATTGTTTGCATATACTACTGAATGTTTAAAATCATTAAATAAATCAAATAAAAGCAATGAAGTGAATATTAGATGCTATCTCTGAGGTTTTTTCCGTCCCTGTCGTAAATGGGAATGGATTTTCAAACACCGGATATCATAAACGTTCGTCGCTATAAATGATAAGAGGGAACCTGGACGGACCGAATTTCCGGAATTCTAAAAAAATCGGCTACAGATTTCCTTAAAACACAAAATTTGAAGAAAATTATAAAAATAATCAGACATAAACCAGATAAGATATCACAAAAACATATGAAATGCTGTGGTTTTTTATGGCATGATTTTCAAAAATAGCCAAATATGACCCATCTTAGCATTGGATGAAATGGGGGTAGGGTTGTGAGTTACAAACTCCAAGCTTAAAAAATTGTGAAAATTTAATCGAGAACTCCATGTTTTTATATGATATTTGAAAAATAGATTACCTTGGGCATATCATATACAAATATTGTGAAATTGACATGGATTTTCATTTCCTTTTTTGCCTATTCATCAATTTTTTTAGGGGTGAAAATATGGCAAAACATGATAATTATGTATAAAAACGGTCCTCGGAAATAACGAAAAAGAGTTACCATTAATGAAAATACGATAGTTTTGTATATTGTTCTATTGTAAGAAATTAAGGACAAAAAATCAACAGGATTGAGACTACATTAACCCTAATATTACAGAAAAAACATATTTTTATGAATTTTCTATTTCCGACAAGCAAATTTGTACAGATGGTATATTTCAAGTTCCAATATCTCAAAAAGTAGTTAAAGAACTCCCATTTTTCTATACAGATTTGAAATGTGCATGAAAAATGCAAGAAAATATGACCTGTTAGAAAAAAATGATATGGGATTTCCCAAAAGTATGGAGCTACCTTAACAGTCTTCTGATTTTTGACCCCTGTGACCTAGATCTAGCTCATTCATTTGAACAAACTTGGTAGCCCTTCATACCAACATGTTTCAGGTCCAGCATCAGGTCTCTAGGGCTCTTAGTTAATGACATGGAGCTGTTTAAAGTAGTTAGCATTTTTGACACCTATGACCTTGAATGCGGGTAAAGTTCATCCATTTGAACAAATTTGTTAGCCCTTCATCCCAGTATGCTACTGGGCCCTGATGAGCTACATGTAAAAGCAATATGGTTTAATTTATCAGAACACTTGAAAGAAATGGTTACTGAAATGTAAATATTAGGAATGGTTTTTATCATTTGTTGTTTGTTGCTGCATTTTGTGTTCATAAATTTAAATATGATTTGTTCAAAAATGCAAACATGAACGAAAGATATTTCATCTCACCATTTTGCTTCTAATAGTTGAATGGTTTTGATTGCCAAGTCGACGAAGCAGATTGATCGCACCTTCATCTGATTTTTCATCCTTTGCCTCTTTCATTGATTCCCTTTTCACCCTGGAGGGCATTCTTTCTTTGTGTTGTGTCATATTCCAAACTTTAAATTAGTATAGAAACATTTTGAATCAAGTGAAGATGACAAACCTACTGTAGGTCTATTTATGTATATCAATGTCACCAAATGAAGAAAATTTATTATGGAAAATAAAAAGAATTATTGTGTACATGGGTAACATTCTCTTTCAAAAACCATCTTTTAATGTAAATTCAATGAACTCAAATAAAACTTTTTAAAAAAAAGTACGGTAACGTTATGTGTTTAAATGTAAGTGAAGAATGCAAATGAAGACCCAAGAGAAAAAGATGAAGGGAATCCAGTGGGGATCCCACCCAGGATCCCGGTCATATCCGTAGGTTTTTAGCACGCTGTTAAGTCAAAGACCCACTTTATTAGTCTTTAGTAGGTCTTTGATTTACCAGCGTGCTACACAACTAGAGACGCTTATGGTCGTATCCCACCGATTTTGAGATACTGGTCTTGTTATCATGAAAATATGGACACCCGCTATGCCTTTGTATTTTCTTTTTTTAAGATTATGATTTGACATATAACACAAGTAAACATATTTAGCCGTACAATAAATCTGTATTAAAAACGTTATAATTACCTTGCCTTTAGTGCAATGGCACGCTATATCTCTGTACATAGCTTTCGGTTTGTAAAAACCGCGGGTTGTTTACATTTTAGCAGCTGCCTCCAGAAATCACGCCCTAATTATGACGTCATGACATGCGCACGACATTATATTTTGACTTCCGCTAATTTGCACATGTTTCCGGTTTCAGAATGTTGTCGGTTGTTGTGTACTTGCATTCGGTAAGATGGGCTCTCCCAGCCGTTGTAATGGTCGGAACTGCTCCATTCTTTGTTGGACTATGGGGAGGAATCCGATTAGTGACCAGCATCCTACCTAGAGGATGCTATAGGATAAGGCTGATGATTTTCTTTACACAATATACCAGCGGATGACCATCTTTTTCTTCTACAAGGTTTCGGGGGTCGAGGTAAAGTTTTTTTAATGTCTAGGGGAAGTAGTCAAATTTCGGACACCTTAATAGTAAAACCTTTGTATGCTTGAAACCTATCCACATACCCCCATAACTGAGGTATGAGCAGAAAGAGAATTTTCTTTTCTTGCATTTATCACTTGAAACTCGACACAGATACTAAATTTGTGTTATACCAGGCAAAAGTAATCACGCAATGTATAGCTGTTCGTATTTCAGACAGGGGTGTTTAATTCGGACAATAGGGTGTTCAAATTTCGGACAGCAATTAAAAACCAATTAAAATAAGTATGATTTTCATATAAAACATATATATTGTTACATAATCATGAATTTCATGTGAGCAAATGTATATGCATTGAAATAAAAAGTTTGTTGAGTTTGTTTAGTTAACATAATATATATCTTTTGAAACTTTCATCATATATACCCAGATTTTGTGCTCAATGTGTAAGAACCCTTAAAGGCTTTAGCTGATAAACACATGTTCCCTTGTCTACTTGCAAGGTTTCGGGGGTCGAGGTAAAGTTTTTTTAATGTCTACTGTAGGTTCTACAGTTATTTCCATTTTTTTTGTAACATGATTGCGCATTGATTAGATTAATAACTTCATGTTTTAACGCTTTTGTTTTTCCATACTAATATAATGACTCCTAGAAATTACAATGTCACTGGACTAGGGCTGAGAATATCGCCAAGATACGATACATGTATGGTAAAGTGCCCTAAATTCGTCAGGGACCTGTTTTCGTCATGATTACAATTTTTGCTTATATCTCATGAACTATCGCGTGATTTTATAAAGAGTGTCGCCTGCTAAAGCAGATTTGATCAAGGAAGATTTGTCATGCTTTAAAAAGATTGTGTGACTACAGGTAGACACGGAGTGCACGAGGTTTAGACTACAGGTTGACACTGAGTGCACAAGATTTAGACTACAGGTAGACCCGGAGTGCACTACGTGTGAACACGGTGTCCACTACTGGTGGACATCGTGTCCAGGTAAAATGTCCACTACATCAAGACCACAGACAGACTAGATGATGTGCCACAGAGATATGAGAAAATATTCAGCAGTCTATATGGACTTTGACAGATAGAAATATTTATTGCGATCAGAAACATAATATTTATTGCAACATAAGATTGCCGTTAATTACTGGAAATCATTCTTATTGTAATGTTTATTTGAATAGATACATATAAAGTAAAATTTATCAATATATATTATCATACAATTTAATTGATAAATAAGGACGTTTATTAGAAGTTATAAAAGCAAATTAACTGCGTTGCAAATTAACTGCGTACCGTAAACCATGTGCTGGTTATGTCTCATCAATGGATAGTTCAAGTCCGCATTTTCCCAATAAAAACTATTTTTCTTAGCTAGTGATATGTAGTTTAAAGATGAAATTCTTTTTCGAACGCATAAAGTGATGAACCTTGCAGGGAGTAAGATTTTCAGTGTTAGCAAATCGTCGCCCAAGAGATATTTTGATCGGCAAAATATTTTGATTAAAAAGGATATATTGATGGGCATAATAAAAGCAAGGACATCATGATAAACATAAACAAATTAAATTCTTCATAAAATGTTTAACTATGTATGTATGGAATATAGTTTTCTAAACGGCAAGGTGCGCAGAATAGTTTTAATCCTGTCAAATGTATAATACGTATATTTTTGCTACATAGAACCAAAACGCGTTGCAAAGCATTGGAAATATGTGAAATCGTCCAAAGACGTTAAAAATCGGCATGAGAAATTACATTTTATTGTGTCAACCGATTGAGGAACCTGTAAGCACTGGCTTGAGAAAGCAAAAATTTAGTATCGGGCATGTGGCTGCTCATATGCATCAACACTGTTCAAAGGACCGATCGCTAAAATGTAGGTCACATGCCTGATAACAAATCAAACAGACAGAATCAAAATAAATCCAACTTCTACCCATTTAAACTGTAGATTCATAGTTGTTGATTAGATTCTGAATTTGTCACAATTATTTTAATTCTAGAAACTCTGATAATTTGACAATATCTTATTCTGACCTTCTTTACAATGTGTGAGATCCATACATGTATACATAGTATATCGTACACTTGAAAGGTAGACCCCTAGGCTAGGACTGCAGTTGCCATGGTCACTTAGACTTCATACTGTTCCATCAACCACACGGATATGATAATCTATATTACCTAACATTGGTCAGAGTGGGGCCAGGGGCCTCTGGCCTTCTTTGGGCACCCTTCAATATGTTCAGTCAAGTGTATCTCAGACTAACAACACCTGTATATATACATGTAGTACCTTATCCCAACCCCAGGAGGTCCATTTATAGCATGCTGTACTTAGGTGGCAGCCTCTTTACATATACATTGTACTCATCACACTAATACGAACAATTATACAACAATGGTAATCAATAGGGATATGTATTTTAACCGGTAGTGCATTTTAATTTATTTGATAATGAAGATAATTATTTTTAAAATAAAAAATAATCAAAATACCAAGTGTATAATTAACTAAAACATTTATTTCAAGATTATTGGAAAATCATATTTCATCCAATATCTTTTCATTAATTTATTTTTTTTACACTGACTTTTTACATATATCAGAAACCTGATTATCATGACTATGTATATAAAACACCATATTACAATGTTGAATAAGTACCTAATCTACATTAATTTTGATTATAATATATACATGTATTATTGCCTTTGGTAAATTCAAGGTTGTGACAGACGTACATGCTTCATCTATTGATTGATAGGCACCAAATATTTTTATTTAAAAGCTATGTATTACCCAGTATATGATTTTATTACTAATAGCTTATATTATAAAAGAAAAGGTGTCTCAAAAGCACAATAGGACTGCTTTTTGCCGTAGCTGCAATATTGTAGCTCAAAAGACTTTTAGACAGAAAATGGTGTCGTCTTAGTAGGCCGGGTACGTATATTCGTTCTAGTTTTTGCCGCAATTCAAAGTTGTTTTTGACTTGTGAAAATGCTTGATTTTACTATTTCATGTACATGATATATATATTTATATATTTAATGCAATTTACCCATAAAACATTGACTTTTGAAAACGTAATATAGACAATTTAAGATATGAAATGGAAACTACTGATATAAAATTAAAATTAAATAGACATATACTTAATGAATATAAATTAATCTTTATTACTTTTGCAGTGAAAAGGTTTTATTCATGTATACTAAAAAACATCGTATTATTATATATAGTTATATATACTGTACATTAAATTGTAGATGTTGTAATTTAAAAAAAATAAACACTAAAAAATTATAATTATGTATTATTTCAAATTGAAGAACGTATTCTTCCCCGATCCCTAACTGTAACACATCACCTTGTCTGTCTAGGTCTGAATGTACCTGGACACCATGTCCACCTGTAGTGGACACCGTGTTCATACGTAGTGCACTCCGTGTCTACCTGTAGTCTAAATCTTGTGCACTCCGTGTCTACCTGTAGTCTAAATCTTGTGCACTCCGTGTCTACCTGTAGTCTAAATCTTGTGCACTCCGTGTCTACCTGTAGTCTAAATCTTGTGCACTCCGTGTCTACCTGTAGTCTAAACCTCGTGCACTCCGTGTCTACCTGTAGTCTAAACGTAGTGCACTCCGTGTTTACCTGTAGTCTAAACTCTAAACCTCGTGCACTCCGTGTGCACAAGGGTGTAACCTTTAGTCTACTACCAACTGTAGCAATATAATTTAAAGCAATAAGATATAAAAGACTTCTAGCCAGCCTTAAGCCTGAAAGACAAATTACTTTGTAATGTAGTAATGTAATGGAGCAACTGAACCCCTCCTCAAAAAAAAAATAAAAAATAAAATAAATTTTCAAAAATCCCGACCGACCTACCCCATTTTTTTTAGTCATGTAGTCTGAAACATGCATATAATTTTTTTGGCCTGATCATGTGATTCATATCCCAGATTTTGGGTTATTACAAATTATTTTGGCGATTCAACTTAACCAAAATTTTTGGTGCGGTACTGTTGAAAACATAAAGTTATTCTTTGTTAACAGAGGTGTTCACCACTTTCCATGACCAAGACTTAAAATCGATGCATGTAACAACAACAAAATTTCAGCTTAAGCATGATCTCACAAGCGCCTGCCGCACAACATTTATTTGGAATTACCTCAATTTTTGTAATAAGCCAAACAGCCCCCCTGGCAAAAATAGATCCCTATTGTGTCCGCTAGCCCGAGATACTCTGGCCCTGACACCAGACTTAGACGTTATGACAGATAGATGTATACAGCTGACACCGTTTGGTATCGGGCCAGGTCATCTCCGATTCAGACTGACCGCCGAGAAGACCACCGAGAAGCACCACTAACCTTAGTCTATTCAACAAATGAATATTAAATCTACCCAAATATTGCAATCCGTCGAGATTAAAGGTGATTTGCATACTACGAGAAAATGACGACGACGACAACGAGGGAAATTTAAATTTGCAGAAAAGAAAGTACTGTTTTGACACAATAGAACATGCATGCGTGATGAAATGGATGGCTATGGGTAGATAAATTATTCATTTGTTGAAAAGGCCAAGGTAAGTGGCGATTCTCGGTGGTAATATTTTGTAAGTAGTCTGAATCGGAAATGACCTGGCCCGATACCAAACAGTGTCGGTTTATTCCACGTTTTGATATAGCAGTGCCCTCTAGCCCTAAAACAGACATCTATAAGTCATAATGTCTAAGTCTGGTGTCAGGGCCAGAGTATCTCCGGCTAAACCAGATATCTTTTATATAGTCATAATGTCTTAGTCTGGTGTCAGGGCCAGAGTATCTAGGGCTAAACCAGACATCTATTAGTCAGAATGTCTAAGTTTGGTGTCAGGGCCAGAGTATCTCGGGCTATGTGTCAGCCATCACCAAACGACCGGCGGGTAGAAATCTTCCTTATCGCGATAGATAAATAATGAATTGATAGACAACTTATTATAACAAATAAGACAAAATATTATATATTTGTGTTGATAAAATTGGTACATTTTTAGCCCACCATCATCAGATGGTGGGCTATTCAAATCGCATTTCATCCGTGGTCCGTCCGTCCGTCCGTTAACAATTCTTGTTACTGCTATTTCTCAAAAAGTACAGAAGGGATCTTTTTCAAATTTCATATGCAGGTTCCCCTAGGACCCTTGTTGTGCATATTGCATTTTGGGACTGATCGGTCAACAAGATGGCCGCCAGGCAGCCATCTTGGATTTTGAAAGTTAAAGTTTGTTACCGCTTTTTCTCAGAAAGTACTGAAGGGATCCTTCTCAAATTTCATGTGTATGTTCCCCTAGGACCCTAGTTGTGCAATATTGCATTTTGGGACTGATCGGTCAACAAGATGGCCGACCAGCCGCCATCTTGAATTTTGATAGTTAAAGTTTGTTACCGCTATTTCTCAGAAAGTAATGAAGGGATCCTTCTCGAATTTCATATGTAGGTTCCCCTAGGGCCCTAGTTATGCATATTGCATTTTGGGACTGATCGGTCAACAAGATGGCCGCCAGGCAGCCATCTTGGATTTTGAAAGTTAAAGTTTGTTACCCTAGGACCCTAGGACCCTAGTTGTGCAATATTGCATTTTGGGACTGATCGGTCAACAAGATGGCCGACCAGCCGCCATCTTGAATTTTGATAGTTAAAGTTTGTTACCGCTATTTCTCAGAAAGTAATGAAGGGATCCTTCTCGAATTTCATATGTAGGTTCCCCTAGGGCCCTAGTTATGCATATTGCATTTTGGGACTGATCGATCAACAAAATGGCCGACCAGTGGCCATCTTGGATTTTGATAGTTAGTGCTGAAGGGATTATTCTCAAATTTTCATGAAGGTTCTTCTAGGGCCCTAGTTCTGCCTATTGCATTTTGGGAGCGATTGTTCAACAAGATGGCCGACCACCATCTTGGATTTTGATAGTTTAAAGTTTGAAAAGCAGAGAAAAGAAGTTTCAGTTTGAAAATCAGAAAAAAATAAGTTTAAGTTTGAAAAGCAGAAAAAGAAGTATAAGTTTGTATTTCTTCCTGGTGTGTTGATATCCGAGAAGATTTGATTACCCTGATGAATATTGGTCCTTCAAGGGTACTTATATATATATGCACTCCAAGAACCTACTACAACTAACCACAACTACCACACCAACAACCACTACCCACTAGCTTGTACTGCCTATCACAATATAGGATCATGATACATGAGGTATCACCTCATCACGATACATGATATAGTAATGTCTCAACATGTTACAAGTCAACTAACATGCATGCTTTTATAACACGATATCGCAACAGCATCCAAAATAATAATATCAGCAATGCCCTTTACATTGCTCCATTCAATTAAGCTGTCAATTTCCTTAAAAGGGAAGTAACTCAGAAAAAATTGGTTGGACACCAACTATGTTCTGATACATTTTGTGATACAGATAATCTGACGATATGATCGTATTGTGAAATTGAAAATTGATTATATCGTGGTATCGATGAATTGTTAGTTTTTTACAGCCTTAGCTTACACTAGGCTTGTTTGTTAAAAACACTGCATGAAGCATGCGCAAGCGTCTGTCAGCACATTAACAGGCGAAAATTCTCTCTGATTACCTGTTGATTTCTAATGGTATATGGTAAGATTTTACATGGACCAACCAGAGTTTTTATAGCTTTGCACCACTTTTACTTGTGACCACTGATACAATCATGCTTCACAAGCTCCATCATCGGTGGCATTTGTAGGCTTGCAATGACTTAATTTAATTCCAATATCCCTCCTGTCGCTTATGGACTATAGCTACCTTTTCCTAAATTTTTTTACATGCATTTTTCATTGTGTACCCTTCAGTGGTATTGCTACCATATAGCAACTCTAAAACAGTCAGAAAGTTAATCAGTGACAGTACCATATATGTTTTAATGTTGAATTTGAAGGGATGACCACTGTTAAGTAACAATATGCACAATGGAGTACGGTTACACAGCATACAGTTGTTTCATGCATGCCTTAATTATCAGTCAACAGTCAAAACTCTTTTCCCCAGGTAGGACCAGCCCCGGCTGGAATTCCTATGGCCTCAGGATAGTTCCTCGGGTTGGTCCCAATACTGAGTCAAAAGTTTTTGACTGCGGAGTGATGAGGCATGAATTAACTGTTTTGGTAGGCCTATGTTTATGACTTCATCAATTAAATAAGCACATGCAAATATTCCTCGCTGATCAACAGTCAAATTATTGACTGGTCAATATAGTTTCATGAGGATTTGTACATTTGTAATGATTTTCAAGCAATTTCTTTTGTTGAAAATACTTTATTTAAATTAGTTTACAATGTACTAGAGAATCATGTAACAATAAGTACATGTATTGTAACAAATTATTATCATTTCTTTGAGTATGTTTATCTTTGCAGATATTGGCATATGGTGATACAGATATCTTGAAAAAGAAAGAAAATGCCATTTTCATTTGTAATCACCAAAACACAGGTAAATATAATAATTGTATTTATATATATATATATGACCTATATTCATTATATTCTGTCTGCAAACTTTTCATCCAAAATGAATTCTTCTCCATAATAGAATGACCCAGGGTACTCATGTTGGGCCTGTAGCATGCAAAGTGCTACCAAATTTGTTCAAATGAATGTCAGATGTCATTCAAGGACATAGAGGTCAAATAGGCCAAAATTTTTAAAGAATTTCTTGTCATGAACCAAGAAGCCTAGAGACCTGATATTACCGAGGTCGTATATAGAAATTGTTATCGCCTAGCTCTCCTATGTTTTAAGTATTTTTACCAGATAGTACATATGTAGGTTAGTGATTCGGGCCATTTGGACCTTTGTTAATTACACTAATAGATTTTAAATCAGGATAATATAGGGGCCGCGGTGGCCAAGTGGTTAAGATGTCCTGACAAATTACCACAAGCACTCCACCTCTGGGATGCGGGTTCGAATCCCATGTGGGGCAGTTGCCAGGTACTGACCGCTGCTCGGTGGTTTTTCTCCGGGTACTCCGGCTTTCCTCCACCAACAAACCTGGCACGTCCTTACATGACCCTGGCTGTTAATAGGACGTAAAAATAAATAAACCAAAAGGATAATATAGTGTTTATAAGTATGGTAAAACCATGGACATGAATTTAGCCTCTTTCCATTGTCAGACATATATATATAAAAATAATTCTTTGGTGTATACAGTACATATGCCAAGATTTTTCTGTGATCTCTTGCAATGATTTTCTTAAAATATTTATAAAAAAAAACATTCTCTTAGAACAAGTTATTGCATGAAACGTTTATTATTACTTTGAAAATAGAGCAAAATGGGAAAGTTTTTATTCAGCCCTATAATTAAAGCCTTCCGAATTATGTCCCTTTACATTCTGTAACACTATATAACTAGGCCACTGGATGGTGTGCTCTGAAAAATTGTCTGGGTAGTTCTGGTTAAGAAGTATCATGTGTTTGTTATAATTTAATGGTAGGAAAAATCATTTATGCAGACTCTCCAGTGTCCCTAAAATTCCTAATTCCTTATTTTTAGGTCACTTGAGACTTTGTCTATCGCCTTTTGTCTGTCGTCATTCGTTATATGGCAATACAATTTACAGTACATTTTCAACTTTTTCTCTCAGACTACTGAACCAAATTTGTGAAATATAATACAAAACACTATGGGGTCATATGTCTCCCCCCCCCCTTACTGGGGAGGTGGTTGTCCTTATTTAGTAAAAAAATAATGGTAATTTTTACAAAAAATATCTGATCTTTGCTTTTGCTTTCAGATATATATTTATCTAAAATGTATTGTTTTTGGTGTTAATTTTAACATTGCTAAAACTTATGCTTCAGTTGACTGGATGATTGCAAACTACCTGGCCATACATCAAGGCTCACTAGGACACATACGATATATACTGAAGGATGGACTCCGCTTCTTACCATTTTATGGTCCCTACTTTAAACAGGTTCACTTTCGCTATAACATTTAAGCTTTAAAGTTAACAGTTAAAGATGCTACACTGCTGATGAATGGTATATTTCTTTATCAAAAACAGAAGCATGCGAGGCAATATTTTTCTTCACTTACAAAAGTTACAAAATACTTTACACCTTATACATCCTCGATATCCCAGGGGTTCCGAAATCTTACGATCTCTACACCCCTGGACTATCTCATTGTAAAACTGGAGGCAACATATTAGAACAGGTAATTTAGGCATTTGATGTACATCAAAAGAGCCGTATAACGGTACACTGTGGTTGAGTGTGTGGCTTTGATGTTAGGCGTCGCTTATCTGTAGTCTTCAAAGGAAATCTTTGCTAGCCTGTGATTGGTCAAATGTTTTCCGATGAGCTGCCTTCACTTTCACTATGAGATAGTCCAAGGGTGTAGAGATCATAAGTGACTGGAACCCCTGGAGTATGGAGGATACACCTTGTATTGCATTGCCACCATTGAAAAGTTTCAGCTTCTTATTTTACTTCAAATAAAAAATATCAAAAATAATTCATTGCATCCTTAAAAAACTCCTATACGGAAGGAAGTAATAATTGTGCATGCACCAAAAGCAAAATAAATTATTTCATATTTCGTGTTAATCCCACACATATATAAATATACATAATTAAGTACCGCAGTATCAATTTTTTTTCAAATGATGAGTATCATGTATGCTCTGTTGGCGATGGAGCATCTTTAAGTTTTAAAGTTGTATAGGGGTCTCAGCGAATATTCAAATATTTGTTCTGTTTGGTATTTGAATATGAAAACAGTACTCGAATATTCAAAAGGGGGATAAAAATCCCACATAAAACCAGCATGTACAGTACTTAGAGATCCGGATATAGCCTTTTTGGGACCCCTTATGAACGTATAAACAAAGGCTTACTGATTATGGCCCTGCATCAAGATGCAGGTGCACTATATATAGTAATCATGTTGTCTGTCTGTCCGTCTGCTGTCTGTCCGTTTTCCTTGTTATCACTATTTCTCCAAAGTTACTCAGGGCATCCAGTTGATCCTTGATTTTAAGCAGATTCAAGAGTCAACTAGGAATTTTACTCAGTCTGAAACAAATATTTGATTATTGAATCCACCGAATATTCAAATAGAAAATTACTGAATATTTACATCCCTTGTTATAGGTGTCATAACTGGACGAAAAATTTGTTATTTTCACTTTAGAAATCTATTCAATATTTCACAACTATTCAATTAAAAAATTTCGAAATCTGATGAACCAGAAATCAAATTGGAATGGACTTAAAGAGAGATCGTTGTTTTTCAAAACCAAATACTTATGTCCGGTTTAGTGCTTTCATCTATGTAATATGTTACACACTTTAAAGTGCTTTACTTTGTCTGAATATCTATGGAACATGTAGACCATTGTTATGATTTTATATTTATAGTTAAAACTGTACATGTATTTGCAATAATAAGTGAATTAAATGGATAGAAAACAATAATATATCATATATATTAGACTGGCCACCAGACTCTAAGTTGCTGATAAGACTTTCTCAGTAGAGTTCTGTACTAGATTATCTCCCCCTAGTTTAAAACTCTAGAATCAGGCATGTAGTAGAGACAAAAATAATCAAGCCAAATTATAGTGATTTGTTTAATATTCTAGAGACTGGTGGCCAGTCTACATATATAAATATATATATTGTAATTTGTTTATTATTTACTTTCAGCATGGCTGTGCATATGTCAAAAGAGGAGGAAAATTTAACCAAGAAAAATTAAAGAAAGACATTTCTGTCATCAGAATTAATAAAGAACCGGTAAGATGTTTTAATTATAACAAATGTTTAGGTCATTTGACCCAAAGAGTAAGGATGACCTTTTCATTAATTTATTCATCATATTTAATCCGTCATCGTGAGCTACACATAAACTTTTCACATTTTGAATTTCTTCTCAAGTTCAACCAGTGTAATATATATAGCAGAAACCTGCTTGAAATGAACCTGATATGGTCCCAACCAAGTGTTGTGATTTTTCGGGTCAATCCAAAATCCAAGATGGCCACCACAGTAGCCATATTGAAAACACATTTTGAACTTCTTATCATGTTCTATTGGCGTGATTTAGCTGAAATTTGCCTGAAATTATCATGATATGGTTCTGACCAAGTGTTGATCTAAAATCCATGATGGCCACCACAGCGGCCATCTTCAAGACACATTTTGAACTTTTTAGCCCACCATCATCAGATGGTGGGCTATTCAAATCGCCTTTCGTCCGTGGTCCGTCCGTCCGTCCGTCCGTCCGTCCGTCCGTCCGTCCGTCCGTCCGTCCGTTAACAATTCTTGTTACCGCTATTTCTCAGAAAGTACTGAAGGGATCTTTCTCAAATTTCATATGTAGGTTCCCCTAGGACCCTAGTTGTGCATATTGCATTTTGCGACCGATCGGTCAACAAGATGGCCGACAGGCGGCCATCTTGGATTTTGATAGTTAAAGTTTGTTACCGCTATTTCTCAAAAAGTGCTGAAGGGATCTTTCTCAAATTTCATATGTAGGTTCCCCTAGGACCCTAGTTGTGCATATTGCATTTCGGGACCAATCGGTCAACAAGATGGCCGACAGGCGGCCATCTTGGATTTTGATAGTTAAAAGTTTGTTACCGCTATTTCTCAAAAAGAACTGAAGGGATCTTTCTCAAATTTCATATGTAGGTTCACCTAGGACCCTAGTTGTGCATATTGCATTTTGGGACCGATCAGTCAACAAGATGGCCGACAGGCGGCCATCTTGGATTTTGATAGTTAAAGTTTGTTACAGCTATTTCTCAAAAAGAACTGAAGGGATCTTTCTCAAATTTCATATGTAGGTTCACCTAGGACTCTAGTTGTGCATATTGCATTTTGGGACCGATCGGTGAACAAGATGGCCGACAGGCGGCCATCTTGGATTTTGATAGTTTAAGTTTGTTACTGCTATTTCTCAAAAAGTACTGAAGAGATCTTTCTCAAATTTCATATATAGGTTCCCTAGGGCCCTAGTTGTGTATGTTGCATTTTGGGACCGATCGGTGAACAAAATGGCCGACAGGCGGCCATCTTGGATTTTGATAGTTTAAGTTTGTTACCGCTATTTCTCAAAAAGTACTGAAGGGATCTTTCTCAAATTTCATATGTAGGTTCCCCTAGAACCCTAGTTGTGCATATTGCATTTAAGGACTGCTCCATAATGCTTTTTGGGACTGATCGGTAAAAAAGATGGCCAACCGGCCGCCATCTTAGATTTCATTGTTGAAGTTTGTTACCACTTTTTCTTAGAAAGTACTATAGCGATCTGTCTCAAATTTTATATGTAGTGTGTTTGAAAAAGTTTGAAAAGCAGGGAAAAGATCCTCTTTCCATTGTCAGACATAAATCATTCTTTGGTGGGCGCCAAGATCCCTCTGGGATCTCTTGTTATGTTCTACCGGTGCGATATAGCTGAAATTTGCTTGAAATGATCCTGATAAGATGTTATTTTTCAGGTCAATCCGATATTCAAGATGCCCAAAAAAATCCATTGCACTATGCCCTATATAAATTAAAGTACTGGTTGTGCCTGCACCAAAAGCAAAATGAATTGTTCTATATATTTTGTGTAGATTAGACACACACATCAGTTATTATACAAATAATGAGTATTAATGATTTTTTCTCACATACTTCACAGGGATATCATGTGGTTGCTAGGAAAAAGATAACTCTGTCTAACACAGGGGGGTGTAAGGCAGCTCACACGCGCTAGACAATAACGTGACGTCATTAATACATGCGGCGTAACCACGGCATGCATTGTAGATGACGTCATCAATTTTGACGCATAACGAAGTCCGGTATAATGGTACAACGAAACAGCTAGAATCAAACAGGAATTTCGTGTTCTTTCTACAAAGTATGGGGGAAAAAGAATCAAACATGGATCTGTCAAGTGGACAGGGATATCTCAACCCTCGTTAAAGGTATTGGCCGTCAACCCTCGGCAAGCCTCGGGATGACCAGCCAAAATCTTTCACTCGGGTTGAAATATCCATGTCCACTTGCAGACCCATGTGCGATTATATTAATCCTCGGTCAGCGATGGAGCATCTTTAATGAAAAGAATTAATTCTTTGTTTTAAATAGTACTGTATACAAACCTTAGAGAAAGCTAAATTGTTTATGATCAATATTGCAAACGATAGTTTCTTGCGAGGATTTTTTCTTTGGATCCCACAGAGATATGACGAGGATCCCAGTGGGATTCCGGATCATATTTTTTCCAGAACCTATTTATATAAATAACAGCCCAAGCTGGTCCCCCTGTTGGTTCCCCTTTTTCTGCTTATAGATGTCCAAAACCTAATCACAAATGAAGATTATAAATTTTAGCAGATACAGGAAGGTAAAATATGTACTGTATCCAAACAAAAATTTAACACTTTTACATCAGTGTCAAGGTTGTCAGATAACCGTTAAGGTCCTTGGGCAACTGTCTTATTACCCCAACTATTCAATAAAATCTTGTTATATTGCACATTTCAATCGAAACGTTATATTGCACAGCCTTTGGAACACCTTGCCGTTGTTGTCTAGCTTTGTAGAAAACCTCTGAGGAATCGCGCATAACAGTGAGTTACGTAATTATGACATTACAAAGTTTTACACTCAATTTCGTATTAACTTAATAGATCTCGGATCAAGCACATCATAAACGTTACTCTCAGTGCTCGACAGTCAATTTTATCAAGTAGAGGACAAACAGGACGAATGTATTGGATTAAAAGGCTGCATACAAGTCTAATAATTTGAAAGAAGGCAATTAGACATGAAAAGTGGAATAAGGGCGTGAAGTATGTGGACTAGCCGTAAATTTTCAATATGATTTGAAGCTTTTCTGTAAGACACGGTTTTGAAGATTTTTATCTAAGATTTTGGCATTCATTAAAAATCAACTGAAAAAAAAACGGTGATTGATTGATTATGTAATAAAACAAATATTTCATGGGTTAATGTGCTCTAGTTCATAATATTAGTGATGGTAATCAACAAATGTTATTGCACTCGGCCTTTGGCCTCATGCGATATCATGCAAATATCAACCTGTTTTCAGGTGGATACATTGATTTGAGGAAGTGATATAACCCGAGGCCGTATATGTATATGTACATGTATTTCCTCTTCATGATCTTGAGTAGCCCGTCTCCCAGATACTCAATAGTCCTGTTGAATAATTTCGAAGAGAAAAATAAAGGCTGATAATATCAACGAAATAGAGAAAACACCACATAATACATTTTACTTATAATTTGAAAAATGTGACAAAAATGCACACACAAATATTGGCAAACTCACATTGATTCCATTAAACCTGCTGCTCTCCGTCACATCTGGCTGAATGATGACGTCACAATAGATTTTTTACCCTGGTCACGGAAATTCCCTTTACGCTATAATTGGGTACGACCACGAGCCATTGGAATCTTATGTCAACCTATGAAGTGATTGTGACGTCATTTACAGAACATCACAATACAAGATTTCTATATTTGGGTACGACCTGGGGGTTCTGGAATCTTATATCAACCTAGCTTGACATCACAATGCATAGTTCGGAATTTTCTGGTGAATATCGCGTTGTATTGTGGCGGGAAAGTGTAGTTTCAGCCAATCAAGAGTGAGCAAAACACACAGCCATTTAATTAATAAAACATTTTATGATTACAACCACTACGGGTTATATATTATGAACTAGAGCACAGTAACCCATGAAATATTTGTGTAATATTATCTCGTACAACCTTAAAAAATTTTATTGCAAATATTAATTCCTTCAATTCCAGATATGGTTAGTAATATTCCCAGAGGGCACCAGATATAATCCTGAACTTCCTCAAGTAATAGAAAGAAGCAAAGCATTTGCCAGAGATCAAGGTATGTTACAGATTGGTATTGACTATGGAAAGCCTCGTTCTTTCAGATGTTGTATCTTGTGTATAGCTAAGAGTTGTAGACACATGATGTAGTGCTTGTGAAATATGCTGGGTGAAGGCTGTAAAGTTTGTGAATAACTGAGAGGCCTAGAGACCTGATATTTGGTCTGTGACAAGCTGGGATTAAGGGCTACCAATGGACTATATGCACTTTTGGGCCTTTTTTGATAGTGTAAGTTTGTTATCGCAATTTCTCCGAAGGTCCTGAAGGGATCATTCTCAAATTTCATATGAAGGTTCTCTAGATATACATATTGCATTTTGGGACTGATCAAGATGACCACCAAGTTGATGTTGCTTTTCATTTTTATGTAATCGGGCTTTGGCCTGGTTACATAATTTACATATGCTCCATTATCATTATACCATCATAACCTCAACAAAATAAAGCTCCATTCCTTAAAGAAATCACATAGTACTTTATACAGAAGAAATTATATACATGTACATTATACATGTACATAATTATATATTAAGTATTATTTCTGTTAGCATTATTTGAAGTTATAGGAAGTTTACTTTTCTGCTGTTTGTAACCTTAACCCAAATTCTACATTTTGCAGGATTTAAAGAATTAGAGAATGTATTATCACCCCGTACCAAAGCTGTTCAAACCTGTATAGAAGAGTTAGCGGGCCATGTAGACGTTTTGTATGACATCACAATTGCCTATAGTAACACCAAAGATAGTTCGGGTCACCGTAAAGTAGCACCACCAATGACAGGTAAGAATACTTTATAGAAGGTATAACTCATTTAGTTAAAATCCCTCTGTTGCACAAAACTTCTCTGTTGCATCTGTTGCACAAAACTTCATTAATACAGGATATTGCAGAACCTTATATATAATGAAGCAAATGATTGTACGGTATTTTGATTATACCCCTTGATTTCCAGAAATTTTTTCTGATTCTTAAATTAATTGATAATCAATCAATGAGCAGGCCCGGTTGTGATATTGTACCGTATTCGCTGTAATTGGGGAGCTTATATATAAACCAAAATATAGGTTATGAACGAAATAAAATCAGCCATACTTTAAATCTCTCTGTACTCACTGTACATTAAAGGGACAATTCACTCAGACTAATTTCCTACATAACCAAGAAGCAAAATATGGCCTAAATGTATTCTTATGAAACACATAACACAAAATATTGACAAAATCCACGTCATTGTTTAGTATTTTAATTGATACCGTTGTAATTACAAATCGTTGATCAATACGATTCAGCAGGTACAATATATACGCTGTACCCATACCCGAGCCTAAGTCACGCACCTTAAACAAATGTACTACATAAATACCGAGGAGGTGAAAAAAATGATTTTTAGGCAAGACAGTTCACCTAAAAAGGTAAACACACTACTGTCAGAGCGATTTGAGCAGTTCTAGACAAAAGTTGCTTTACTCTACGAGCAAGGGACAGGGTTCGGCATACAAGTGTTCGACAACAATGTGTAATGGCGGACAGCGAGCGAGTTTGATCATTTCACACGCATTTCACCACCATAGGCTTTTCTCGCATATCACAGTAAAACTGACTGATCTAATTTCCATTAAAACCGGGTTTGTCCGATATATGTACAAATTTTAATGTCCTCTTAGGCTGATTGTCCCTTTAATTTGTTACAGTGAACATGTATATGCCTTTTAACATTTGAGGTGCATTATTATATTGTTAATCACATGTAAAAGACTCACTAGTTTATGTAATATGGGATACAATGCTGATGTCATAGGGAAAATATATTAGCAATGAGAAGTTGAATACCGTAGAAATAAATAAGTAGATAATAATGGAATTTCTGTACTGTATACCAGAAAACATCAACCAAATCTAAAATACATAGTTAAGCTAGATTGTCAATTGGGGAGCACAATATCAGAGGCAAATCTTTGTTTAGGGAAGACCGTCAGTGCCCAAGCTGAATAAGTTTGGACTAAGCTGAGTAAGGTTGGGTTCCAATATTGCTATTACTTCGTGATTTATGTTACGGTGTACTGCAGTACAGGGCAACGTACTGACGAGTACAGGGTAATATGGTGTCAGTTCAATACCAGGTGTTGAGTAAGACAGAGCGATGTGTTGCTTGAGCAATGTTAGAGACATGGTTTGCCAAAGCTCTTGGTGTCGCTGTAAAAGGGTGGCTCAGTCATTGTTTTGTAGTCACAGGTGTCTCGGTATAAGTGTCGTGATATTGTGTACTTTGTACACGAGGAACTGACTGTAATAGTGAAGTAGCCTCTATACCTACGTGGTATGAAAGATACAGGGTGTTCACCGTCATTCAGTTGTTGTATATACCAAGTGAAATGGATTTCTTTTATATGTGATTATGTGCGATTAGATATTCAATCAAAGTGAAAGTAATTCATATGAATGTTAAAATTGAATTAAGTGTGTAAATTGTAAGACATAACAATTGAATTAAATGTGTAAATTATAAGACATGACACCAAAATGATATTCTATTGTCTACGCCGGACTGAATATGCACAGTACACATGTACAGATGTGGAGCTAGGCCAAACTCAGTGACATTTATTGTGTTTATAAAATATCTATCACCCACCTGTACGATGTTATGCTGTTATGTAAATAATCTAGAGAATATCCAATGAAAATAATGTTTACCGCACTCTAATGGACAAAATCAACGACGAAATTGAGCACATTTACATCGTTTTACTACAGTGTTAATGGTTTGTTTGTTTGTATTCAGTGTGTGCACCGGAAGAGACTCCATTACGAGACTTTCCAGCCCTATACTCGGTCACGCGACCGTTACAATAGTTTACTTATTTAAATAGTGAAAAAATAAAAACTCTGTTTTTTTGTGTCACTGACAACATTAAACGGAGCTTGCACCATTAGTGATAATTGCTATGTGATATTCACGGTTTGCAAATTTCAAGTTTAATGGATTTAGACTGTATTTATATTTCAATTCAGATTTCCTTCTGGGTAGGGTACCGCAGCTACACCTAAATCTGGAAAGGATCCCTTTAGAGAATGTTCCGAAGGAAGAAGATAAACTGCGAAGGTGGCTTCACAGTCTTTATGAAAAGAAAGACAGGTATATACAGGTCACATTAGCATGAACTAGTGTATATACATTTATCATTATATTAATTAGCTCACCTGTACCCAAAGAGCTGTTCAGCTTACGACTATTTTTGTCATGGCGCTGCCTCTGTCCCCCTTACATCAACATGTTCTTTAAATTGATATTAGTCATAGAGTTCTGCATAGATTGTAACCAAATTTGGCCAGAGACATTCTTTGGGGAAGGGGAGTAGAGTTTGTATAAATTTTGGCTCTGACTCTCCGATGACAGGAGGGTTGGGGCCCAACAGGGAAAATAGAGGTTAATCATTTAAATTGTTACTAGTCATAGAGTTGTACATGGATTGTAACCAAATTTGGCCAGAAACATTAGTTAAATTAAATCCTTTGAATAATAAGAGAAGCAGTGTTTGTATAAATTTTGTCTCTGATCCCTCGGAGACAAGAGGGGCAGGGCCCAATAGGGGAAATAGAAGTATATCATTTAAATTGCTACTAGTCATAGAGTTCTGCATGAAATGTAACCAAATTTAGCCAAGAATATCTGTTGAAGAATGGGAACAGAGTTTGTATAAATTTTTGCTCTGACGACCTGGGGGCAGGAGAGGCTGGGCCCAATAGGGGAAATAGAGGAAATCCTGTAAATTACTTCTTGTCATAGAGTTCTGCATGGAATGTAACCAAATCTGGTCAGAAATATCAATTGAGGGAGGGAAATGGAATTTGTGTAAAGTTTGGCTCTGACCCCATGGAGCAGAAAGAGTGGGCCCAATAAGGAAAGTAGAGTTGAACTTGTATTCAGAACATTACTTAGAATTACAACCAGGTGAGCAATACAGGACCTCTGGGCCTCTTGTTAAGCCCATTTCATCTGATGGTAGACTATTGAAATTGCCTTTCCTCTGTAATCTGTCCTTCCGTTAAGGTGTCTTGTTACCTCAAGCCATCTTGGAATTTGCCATTTCTCAGAAAGTAATGCAGGGATCTTTCTCATGTGTTTTAAGCTCCACATAGGTCCTTGTTGTGCCATTTGTATTTCGAGACCGATCAGTCAAAAAGAAAGGAAGCCATCTTTGATTTTGAAACTTAATTCCTGCTATAGTCCCAAAATGCAATATGCGCAACTATGGCCCTAGAGGAAACTACATATGAAATTTGAGAAAGATCCCTTCAGTACTTTCTGAGAAATAACAGTAACAATAATTGTTAAAGGATGGAAGGATGGACGAAGGACCATGGATGAAAGACGATTTGAATAGCCAACCACCTGATGATGGTGGACTAAAAATGCAAGAACACATATAAATCACTTGGTCATGCAGTACAGCTGTATTAATGTTTACTTATTAATAATTATACATTGACAATCAAGAAGTCAATGCTATATCAATGTTGTTTGAGAATTTCAGAGTATCTTTTAGTATAGTATTATGTTTAAATATTATATATTTTTATTTTCAGAATGATGACAGACTTTTACTCAGACAATGTCAATTTGCCGTGTACTGGTAGATTTCCAGGAGTTCCAAAGCAAATCACATTTACATATCTCCAGACCCTGCCATCTGTTATATTCTTGGCAGCTAGTACAGGTCTAATACTTGCTAGCTCTGAAGGCCGCATTGCCTTTGGAAAGTACTGTTTATTTGGCACGCTGGGAGGCTGGGTGTGGATGGCCCTACGTTCTTGATGTATTGTTTTTAGCATTTTTCTGTGTAATTTTGTGACATCTTGTGCCAATTCACTTTGCCATTTAAATATTTATTTGCTGACATTGACTCTTCAAGCATTAACTAAGAAGTGGATACTTATCACTGGAATCTATAGATACAAGGTACCAGTGGAAGATTTTGTAATGTGTGTAATAAGAGGTTGTATTTCATCTATAATGTCTTTCTGTATAATGACTATATCTTTAAAGTATAAGGCCAAAAAAATATGTCTGTTTAGGGTTACATTGGCAAAAAAATAATATAGGGTCGGTAGGTCGGGAGGATTGTTTCTTCTTTTTTTTTTCTTTCTTTTTTTTTAAGTATCTTTCACTCTAAAATAATGGCCAGAACCAGAGTCTGAGATCGAAATTCCAATTTTTTATTATTTTTTCTTTTTGTAGAAAAGTGGGGGGAAAAACCTTAAAGAGACATATATTTTTTTTTGCTTAAAGAAAAACAAGATTATTTACAAATGATTACGTATACCCTTATGGAAATAAAAGGCTTTTAGCAGATATAGTTGTGGAAAGTTTGCTGCAAATGTGCCACAAATATTTGTTGCAACTTTTCCACAGACATTTGTTTATTGCACTTATGTTATATAAGTTGTTCTTTTCAAAATTGAGTGCTATTTACATATTGCTACTAGTCTACATGAATTGTATCCAAATTGGCTAGAAACATCCTTGGGAGAAGGGAATGAGTTTGTATAAATCTTGGTCTAACACTCCTTGTGCAGGCAGGATGGGGACCAATATGAGAAATAGAGGTAAATTCTATAAATCGATACTAGTCAAAGAGTTCTGCATGGATTGTTACCTAATTTGGCCAGAAAACTCTTCAAGGGAAGCAGAACGGTGGGACAGGGCCAAGTAGGGGAAATAGGGGTTATACTTTAAATCGCTTGAGTTCTGCATGGATTATAACCAAATTACATCAGAAACATCCTCAGGGGGAGGGGAAACAGGGAGATCGAAATTCCAATTTTTTATCATTTTTTCTTTTTGTAGAAAAGTGGGGGGGGGGAAACCTTAAAGAGACATATATTTTTTTTTTTGCTTAAAGAAAAACAAGATTATTTACAAATGATTACCCTTATGGAAATAAAAGGCTTTTAGCAGATATAGTTGTGGAAAGTTTGCTGCAAATGTGCCACAAATATTTGTTGCAACTTTTCCACAGACATTTGTTTATTGCACTTATGTTATATAAGTTGTTCTTTTCAAAATTGAGTGCTATTTACATATTGCTACTAGTCTACATGAATTGTATCCAAATTGGCTAGAAACATCCTTGGGAGAAGGGAATGAGTTTGTATAAATCTTGGTCTAACACTCCTTGTGCAGGCAGGATGGGGACCAATATGAGAAATAGAGGTAAATTCTATAAATCGATACTAGTCAAAGAGTTCTGCATGGATTGTTACCTAATTTGGCCAGAAAACTCTTCAAGGGAAGCAGAACGGTGGGACAGGGCCAAGTAGGGGAAATAGGGGTTATACTTTAAATCGCTTGAGTTCTGCATGGATTATAACTAAATTACATCAGAAACATCCTCAGGGGGAGGGGAAACAGGGTTTGTAAAAATCTTGGTTCTGACCATTCTTTGGCAGGGCCCAATAGGGGAAATAGAAGTAAATTCTCTAATATGCTACTAATCATAGAGTTCTAGATGGATTGTACTCAAAACTGGCCAAAACATCCTTTGGGGAAGGGTACAGTAACTGTGGTTATACAAATTTTGGACATTGACTAGTAGAAGTTAGGCCTGTTAAAGATGCTCCACTGCCGACACATGGCTATCAAAATCTAGAGCAGACAAATTGGGTTAATTAGACACATAGACACGATTATACTTCAAAAATGGTTCAAATAATGGGTATTTTTTATGCTTTGTCGGCGGTGGAGCATCTTTAAGCTATTGGAGGTAATTCTTTAAAAAACGCAACAAAATAAACGCTTAGGCTGTACTATATTATTGCTTACCCTGCTAGTTTAAGTAACATACCAGGTGAGCGATACAGAATCTCTTTGCCTCTTGTTTTCATATGCAACAATTTCATGGCATCTGTGTATAACCATTATATAAGTATTGTTAAAACTAATTTTATACAAGAACAAAAATTATGCATGCATAATTTAAATCTATACCCAAATCATAGTTTCATTATTTCGAAATTTTATATCATCTTGATTTGAATCTTTTTTGTATATCTCAGTATAATTGAAAACTCCCCCATTCACAACTGAACCAGATGGGGCTCAGTCTTCAATCGGTGCTCTTTGGTGTTTAAAACGACATAATCTCCACAATGATGAAACTATGAATGGTGCATATCTCAGATATCTGTGCCTATTTGTGTTAGGAAATTTGTGTTCTATTGTTCTGGCTACTCTTAAAGTATATATATCTATAGTATGTTTATAGCAAATTTGTGTTCTATATCCATAGTATGTTTATAGCAAATTTGTGTTCTATATCCATAGTAGTCTTAGAAAATATATATCCATAGTATTTTTATTTGTGTTCTATATAAGTTTATAGCCAAATTTGTGACTTTGTTTATAGTATTGTTGTGGCTACTTTTTTAAGTATATATATACATAATATATTTATAGCTAAGAGGCCTATAGAGACTTTGATGTATGGACTTGTAGCATGCTGGCATGAAGAAATACCATGATTATTTATATAAATGACCTTTCTTCATTCAAGGTCTAATGCATAAAATAAATCAGAAACTGAACTTCTATTGAAAGAGTTCTTTGCCTTAATTGTTTGCCACTACTTTATTGTTTAAGGTGTTGTATTGTGCCAATAGTCAGATGAACGTTAAGCCCCATGGGCCTTTTGTTCACTGCATGCCTGTTTCACAAATATCTTAGAAGGTTGATTTTCCATTCTTTGTATCTCATTTGAATTTGATGGTAGATACATTATGAAAATTTACAATAAAAAAAAACCTTTCTTAAAAAAAATCCATTTGCTTGAGACTATCATTATATAACCTTACCAAACAGAAAGGGAATTTGTGAGACCTTGATTCTCCAATAACTGCCATTGGTGTAGTAAAATGTTTTGTGCATACGTGTTTGCTACAGAAATAAAAAAAAGAAAGTTTTATGTTATTTGCATCAATATTGACAATAGAACATATTGATTAAAATGAAGAAGTGTACTGCTGTTTTTTATGGGTTTTTTCCATGGACTTATTTTTTGTTTTTGACTCAAATGTCGTCAGGGCCAATTATGACATCACAAGGGAGGCTCCACTGACAGGCAGTGGGAAATTTGATTGGATTCGGTAATAGAGATAACCGCATGTACATTACAAGTTGGATAAGAAAATAGCATAAAACGAAAGTGTAAACATTAAACTGCCATCTTGAGGGATTTATGGTCCTATGATTCTCCCTAGATTGCAGAGAAATTAATCGTATGTTATTTAATATGTCTGCAATCCTGGGAGAATGATTGGGCCATAAATCCTCCAAGAAGGCAGTTTAATGCTTAAATAAATTAAAAAATAATGTATGTTATTCACAACCATGTTGACCATGGAACATATCAATTAAAACGGTGAAGTGTAATGATAATTTTTTTTTGTTTTAGGTAATCTAACAAATGACCTAAAATCATCATGCTGTGTCCGCCGTCCTCCGCTGTCCACTGTGCGCCATTCGTAAACTTTTCAATCAAACGACTTCTTCTCAAAAACTGAAAGATGAAGGGTTACCAAGTTTTGTTAAAATGAATGATCTTTATCTTCATTCAATGTCACAGGGGTCAAATAGTCTAAAATCTTTAAACGACCACAGGGGGCCAACTCAATGAAAATGGATGTTGTCATCCACCGAATACAAAAAACATGTATGAGAAAATCCATTTTCATTGAGTTGGCTCCCCTTTGTAAATGATTTTCTTCTGAAGAACCAGAAAGCCCAGAGTACTCATATTGCACCTGAGGCATGCTGGGAAGGACTACCAAGTTTGTTTAAATAAATGACCTTGACTTTCATTCAAGGTAATGTCACAGGAGTCAAATAGGCTTAAATCTTTAAATGACTGAATAACTAAGAGGACTTAATTGCACACTGATATTGGGCCTGTAGCATATTAGGATAAAGAGCTACCTAGTTTTGGAAACATGCAGCTTCAAATAAAGGTTATGTTGTATTGCCTTAATTGTTAGCCACTACAGTATACTGTGACGATGTCATTTTGTGCCAATAGTCAGATGATCGTGAAGGCCCATGGGCTCTTGTGTTTTTATTTTTCAAAAGTTTCTTTTTACATATATTAAGATGACACAGATATATAGTACACATACATGCATGTTAACACACACACACATACTCAGCCTCACACTCACACGCCTTTACATACAGCCAGTTCAATTTTTTTTTCTTAATTATCACTAACACACACAATGTTAACACATGACCTGTTCTCACACTCACCATCATTGACATACATGCAATCACACACCAACACACGTTATTCTTGACAAAAGCCAGATACATGTGCATGATCCCCTTCGTTGTCATTAGATACAGCAGTTAGGCACATACATAGGTATGTATAGACAAACACTCTTATCCGGGAGACAAGTATGTGCATACCGGTACCTAAAATACATTTAGGAACACATACACGTGGGATAAATAAAGACACAGATTAATGGTAGGTAACAATACAAAATATGAATACCAGAACAGATAAACAAAACAAACTGTACATCATGTATTGACACACACACTCATGGGATGGACAGGAAGTGTAAGCAAAACAGAAACATGGATGGACAGCACGACAGACAGACAGACAGACACTAAACAGACAGAATTGACAGACATACATTGTACATGTAGTATCCGAATGGCAACTGATAAAATTGATGGACAAATAGAGACAGAAAGATGAAGGGGGAGACTACTGTAATATGTGTACACTACATTACACAATGAGTAACCATGATGAAGCTATACAATTTAAGAAAAGAGAGATCACACAAGTGATGGGGAAAAATAGAAAAAAACGTATGATCAGAAACCTCCCAAAACTTTTTGTGCTTTGTCAGGGTATGGACATATAAAAACCTTGCATTATATATGGATATGAGGGATCTTTAAAAAATTTGCATAAAAAAAAAAAAAAAAAAAAACAAACTTAATATAAATAAGTCATATTCCTAAAACGGCAACCATTTTTCCGATCATTTTCAAATTTCCTTTGAAGAGAATCACTTTTAATGAAAACTATATTTTTCTGGATACTGTAGTGATCTTTAATAACATTAACAAGTGCATCTATATTAAACGTTTAATGGAGACTTCTTGTTTTATAAATATAGTGCTTAATAATAAGCAAGATTTCATTATCAGCCTTATTAGCATGTGGTGAGATTACTCCAAAGAGTAGCGTGTCTTTATTCATTAAAAGGGTATAAACAAGATTTCAAGTAAAGAATCAAAATTCTCAATAAGTGTTTGGACTTCAGTACATTCCCAAAGACAATGAACTTGTGTTTTTCTTTCCCTGTCCCTGTTACATAATTTATCATATAGAGAAAAGTATTAGTCATTAGAATATTATCAATAATTCTCACTTGCAACCACTGTAGTTTCAAACTTATTGTCACCGTGAAGGGGAGTTTATAGATTTTTCCCATTTCTATTTATCATAATGGAATTCAAGGTTCCACTAGTTGGTGTATCAGACTTTAGACTTTTTTTTTTCTTAAAGAAAATTATAAATTCAAATGTAGCGGGTAGAGAGTATCTCCAAATGCTATTCGTTGATAGTAAAAAAAAAAATAATAAACTGTCAGGATTCTTAATAAGGTGATTGAGGGTAACTACACCAGCATTGTACCAGTTTTGATAAAATATGCATTTATTTCCAACTTCAATTTACAAGAGACGATACTTTATTATGTTAAGTTTTGACACTTTTTCTAATACCCACCCCGAAATTGAAATAATTTTACACATTATCAATAAATTTCCACGAAACAGAATCGAAAACTTGTTCAAAGTCAATCAAGAGTATCATACCTGGAATGTTTAAATCTTCTGCATAACATAAAGTGTTCGAATCTTTTTTCTTATATAGCGTCATGATAAGAAACCTGTCTGATCTTCATTTATTAATTTATTTAGTACTGACCAAATTCTATGTGAGATAACACCACATGCAATTTTAGAAGCAGTATTTAAAAGAGTAATTGGTCTCCAGTTTTTTTTATAGAAATGTATTGACGCATTGTCTTTGAGTTACAGAGAATTGACCTATCATGAAACTTAAAGTATTTGAGCTAACAATGAACTCTCCTAAATACTTCTAAAAAATCTACTGTGAAGCCATCAGAGCCCGGGCTTTTATTAATTTTCATTTTTTTTCAGAGTGTTACTTGCTTCATCCAGAGTTATGTAACCTTCTTACCTTTCCGACTCAGAATTACTTAATTTGGAAACTTCACAACCATTAAGATAATAATCTAAATTAGTATTGTTAACTTCTCTAAAACTATATAAATCAGTGAAAAAAAGATTCAGATAGCAGGTTTTGACATGCATTGGTGCGTGGCATACATTTGGTGTTCTAACATATGAAGCTAACGCGCACCATTGGATATATGCTAGAACGCCCAATGAATGTTACACACCGAAAATATGACAGCCAATGCTTAAGATATTGCATTTCGGTGACAAAATTATTGTAGTTTCTAAAAGTGCAGGAAATGACTAGTCCTCATTTAGGAGATTTTCTGCCAAAAACAGCACATCGAAACAGTATGAGGCTTTGTTTGGCTAAAGGTGAAATTGTAGTTCGTATGGAAGACAGTATCATTAAAAATAACATGTAAATCAATATTTTCCCTGTTTCAACACTGAGGATTCTCTTGACCCATAATTTTATTTTGGTTTACGTAACCATCGATTTGTGTAGTCGTGGACGCCATCGGCCATGGTTTGGTGTAATTTAACTGTTTACATATGAACGTGAGATAAATCAGAATTTTGAGCCCGCGATTGTAGTCAGTTTTAGCGGACTACGAAACACAATATTTATAAATGTATGTAAGACGTCCTATTGTATAAACAAACCCTGCGCTAATTCAAACCATCAAGCACCTTTTCACACATTTACTACTAGAAAATCGTAATTCGTAAATTTGTCTATATCTAGTTTTACAGCTGTATTACCGAATACGCAATCAAAAAGAAATAAATGCAAAAAATGAAGAACATCCATTGATATGATTTTTTGGTTGTGTGGTAATGATGTCAGCTTCCTGTCATTTTTCAGGTTGTCAAAATCTGGAAAACAAAACTGCACACAGGTTATCGATGCACAAAAAATATACTAAAAATACTGCATAACTGAGAATAGTATAAGTAATTCATAAAAAAAACATATGTACATGCATTCTGTATCTAAGGTTCCATTGTCATTTCAGTTTTGTATACATGTATATCAGCAGTAAAAGAGATGAAATAGTTATTACTTGGTCTGTTAATTAAGGAAAGAGGGAAACGTCCCTGCAGTACCACATCCGTTCGGATCCATTCTTTACTACGCAGCACTGATCAATGCTGTAACACCGCATGGTCAGACATGTATGATCGATCCCTTAGTGAGCTTGCTGTGTAGTCGATAGTAGGTCGTAGCCTAAAGGAAGGCTGTTGTTGATCCCGTGTCCATCCTTCTTAGTAAACACCATTTCAGAATCTGAAGTAATAAATTATTCTCATTGAAAGAATTTGGACGTATACAGTTTTCTTTTCTATTGTGGTAGACATCCGTTTAAAAGCATCTCGCACAGTTAAAACGTATCTAATGATGGAAAGCCGAGGTGCTACTTATCCTAAGGTCACGAGAGAGATGATTGCAAAATCTGTAAAAAAGAAAAAAAAAATAATGCAATGTCAAACATTAGGAATTCCGGAATAAAGACAAGGTTTCATTACCTGGTTTAGTTTTGACAACTATCAAATGAGAACACCTCATCATAAAGCATGTAGTAATGATGGTGATGTCATCCTGGAAAAGACGAATGCCATATGACTTTGATTCTAACCCCAACCAAGTTTTAAGCGAATTTGTTTATTCTTATCATTTGCCATATTCATTATACATTTTTATTTATTTACTTCAAATACTTTTATTTGATATACTAACTATATGCCGCTCGCTTGCTGAAAGTATTTAGCATAACTATATATCACGAACTAATTTGCGCTCCATTATTTTCTAACTTTGCGGATAAATTTTTAGAAACTGGATAATTTATTAAATTGTATAATTTGTTTTACCGGAGAATTGCTTTAAACTCTATTTACGACCAATTTTTCACCATAACAAATGATAAAGCCTAACTAGCACAAACAACTTTTAATTGATTATATATTTAGGCTGTTTTGGTCCTATATGATATGATTACAATAACTAGAATAACGAAATACATACACATCATGTGTGCCTTTTAAACTTAAATAATGCATTTCTCCAAATGGTATAATTTTTCATTGAAAATTGTTTATTTTAGGTATAAAAGTAATCAGAAAAATAAATATTCTATGAAAGATTATATTTATATGGGCATACCGTTAAACCACATACAAAACAAAAATCGAGTCATAGCGAGTCAGGTGCTCCTGATAACATTTACGTATAAAACCATAATAGAGAGAAAATGAGATACAGTGCTGAACCCCTTGGGAAATAATGGTATCTTAACGAAGTATCTTAACAGCAGCGGAGATGGATGATGTGGGCATTCTTGTCTTGGATGTATCGTTATCGAACGACGCCAATATGGCGGATTTTGTGGTGCTTGGGATCATTACAAAACGGTGTTACATAACAATAGTATGGCGTAACGCTATAAAGAGTTGATATACCATTGGACGTGATTCCAAACAATTTGTCTGCATATTGGCTACTATGGTGTAATGAAATTGGTATAGATTGATATGTTTTAACCTTACTGCACAAAAGATTACAACAAAATAATCGAAAAGGAAGGGTATCACTTTGGGCCGTTTTACGACCGGCCATTCAGTGACAAGTAAATATTTTGCATGATGGTACCCTCGTGTCAGCTGTATATTGTATGCTATTTCCTAAAGCTATGAAAGAATCTCTGTTCAAATGTCTGAAATATCTATCCAATTAGTCTGTTGTCGTATTACTTCACACGCGAAACACATTTTATGCGTTACAACACGCAATAAACTTGAAATTTCCATTATGCTATTAGTTTCATTTTAATCCTTCAAAGTATTTATTACTTCAGTAATGTATTTTAATTAAGCTTTTAATGGATTTCTTTAAAAACAATTCAAATTTGTTAACTTGCGTCTAATGTTTTTTTATTAATCTGAAGGGACGAAGGGAGATCACAATTCCAATCTGAATTTAAACTGAAAAGAATTAAGATCACCTTTCAAAACTCCGATCACAAAAACGATACTTATACAAGTCTAATTTTCACTTTTGAATTATTAAACGGTTATCGTCAATCTCACAAAAGGGAAACATAGTAACAAACCAAAGGCTTAAGTCGCATTTTTTACCAAATCGTGAACTTTGTGATACAAGTATGGACATTGATACACTGTTACTGTTGTGTACGCTATCAACAAATCTATATAGGATAGGTCTAATCTACCAACACAACAGTATCAACAATTCTATATAGGATATAAAGGTCTACTCTACCAAAACAACAGTATCAACAATTCTATATAGGATATAAAGGTCTACTCTATCAACACAACAGTATCAACAATTCTATATAGGATATAAAGGTCTACTCTACCAACACAACAGTATCAACAATTCTATATAGGATATAAAGGTCTACTCTATAGACCAACACAACAGTATCAACAATTCTATATAGGATATAAAGGTCTACTCTACCAACCAACACAACAGTATCAACAATTCTATATAGGATATAAAGGTCTACTCTATAGACCAACACAACAGTATCAACAATTCTATATAGGATATAAAGGTCTACTCTACCAACACAACAGTATCAACAATTCTATATAGGATATAAAGGTCTACTCTACCAACACTATAGACCAACACAACAGTATCAACAATTCTATATAGGATATAAAGGTCTACTCTACCAACACAACAGTATCAACAATTCTATATAGGATATAAAGGTCTACTCTACCAACACAACAGTATCAACAATTCTATATATAGGATATAAAGGTCTACTCTACCAACACAACAGTATCAACAATTCTATATAGGATATAAAGGTCTACTCTACCAACACAACAGTATCAACAATTCTATATAGGATATAAAGGTCTACTCTACCAACACAACAGTATCAACAATTCTATATAGGATATAAAGGTCTACTCTACCAACACAACAGTATCAACAATTCTATATAGGATATAAAGGTCTACTCTACCACACACAATCACAACAGTCACTACAACACAACAGTATCAACAATTCTATATAGGATATAAAGGTCTACTCTTGACCAACACAACAGTATCAACAATTCTATATAGGATATAAAGGTCTACTCTACCAACACAACAGTATCAACAATTCTATATAGGATATAAAGGTCTACTCTACCAACACAACAGTATCAACAATTCTATATAGGATATAAAGGTCTACTCTACCAACACAACAGTATCAACAATTCTATATAGGATATAAAGGTCTACTCTACAACACAACAGTATCAAATCAACTATATTCTATATAGGATATAAAGGTCTACTCTACCAACACAACAGTATCAACAATTCTATATAGGATATAAAGGTCTACTCTACCAACACAACAGTATCAACAATTCTATATAGGATATAAAGGTCTACTCTACCAACACAACAGTATCAACAATTCTATATAGGATATAAAGGTCTACTCTACCAACACAACAGTATCAACAATTCTATATAGGATATAAAGGTCTACTCTACCAACACAACAGTATCAACAATTCTATATAGGATATAAAGGTCTACTCTACCAACACAACAGTATCAACAATTCTATATAGGATATAAAGGTCTACTCTACCAACACAACAGTATCAACAATTCTATATAGGATATAAAGGTCTACTTTACCAACACAACAGTATCAACAATTCTATATAGGATATAAAGGTCTAATCTACCAACACAACAGTATCAACAATTCTATATAGGATATAAAGGTCTACTCTACCAACACAACAGTATCAACAATTCTATATAGGATATAAAGGTCTACTCTACCAACACAACAGTATCAACAATTCTATATAGGATATAAAGGTCTACTCTACCAACACAACAGTATCAACAATTCTATATAGGATATAAAGGTCTACTCTACCAACACAACAGTATCAACAATTCTATATAGGATATAAAGGTCTACTCTACCAACACAACAGTATCAACAATTCTATATAGGATATAAAGGTCTACTCTACAACACAACAGTATCAACAATTCTATATAGGATATAAAGGTCTACTCTACCAACACAACAGTATCAACAATTCTATATAGGATATAAAGGTCTACTCTACCAATACAACAGTATCAACAATTCTATATAGGATATAAAGGTCTACTTTACCAACACAACAGTATCAACAATTCTATATAGGATATAAAGGTCTACTCTACCAACACAACAGTATCAACAATTCTATATAGGATATAAAGGTCTACTCTACCAACACAACAGTATCAACAATTCTATATAGGATATAAAGATATCTACTCTACCAACACAACAGTATCAACATTTCTATATAGGATATAAAGATCTACTCTACCAAAACAACAGTATCAACAATTCTATATAGGATATAAAGGTCTAATCTACCAATACAACAGTATCAATAATTCTATATAGGATATAAAGATATACTCTACCAACACAACAGTATCAACAATTCTATATAGGAAATAAAGGTCTAATCTACCAATACAACAGTATCAACAATTCTATATAGGATATAAAGGTCTACTCTACCAACACAACAGTATCAACAATTCTATATAGGATATAAAGGTCTACTCTACCAACACAACAGTATCAACAATTCTATATAGGATATAAAGGTCTACTCTACCAACACAACAGTATCAACAATTCTATATAGGATATAAAGGTCTACTCTACCAATACAACAGTATCAACAATTCGATATAGGATATAAAGGTCTACTCTACCAACACAACAGTATCAACAATTCTATATAGGATATAAAGGTCTAATCTACCAACACAACAGTAAACGGAGCCATTAAAAACCCGTGCCTTCTCTAACTTGACTGACTAACAATGTTACTCGTCAACGATTATACCGTTGCCGAATTAAGGTTCATGTAAAGGCTTTAAACAGTGATATTTTGCAAGCCTAAAACTCACTACTGTGCTGCAATTGAACAGAACTTATTTCATTAATTGTTGGTATATACCCTGGCTAACTGTCAGTCTCACTGTTGATATGTATTTTGTGAAGCTGCTTGTAAAATTCAGTAAAATATGGGAAAAATGTATATTTCTGGAGAAGACATAGAACTCGTGTGAATTGCATTGATGGAACCAAATAATCATGCGATCGTGTTCAGTTGTGAATATGCCAGGTACTCCAACAGTTTGTTTGGCAAAATCGGACCAGCAAATAGCGCAGGAGCCTATTGTAGTAAATGCTAATGGCTGCTATAAATGGCGGATCACAAATATCGCATATAAGAAGCCATCTCAATTGATACAAATATTCTTATAGACACTATATAGTACTCTGAACATGACAAGAAGACTCTTCACGAAAAAAATACTTCATGCGATCTGTTTGGGGTGAAAAATGCAAATTTCCAGAAAGAGCCTCAAAATCCACATTTTAACTATTTTATCTATGAAATCATCATCATTATGCTGAACGTCATATCAGCCAATCAGAAGCAACTTTACAAACGGTGACGCCTTTTTTTCTTTTATGGGCTGATAAATTAAATTTTTATGCCAATGAAAATGCTCGTAACAAGCAACATTGAATTATATATAGTTAAAGGTAAACCATCTGACAAAATGATTCTAAAGTTTACTATGATATATTTTCAAACTTCAGTATTAACAGAGACTAATGATAAGACAAAATCTCATTTAAAGTGTTTAAGAGCTATATCACCTGTTATGTATTAGATTATAACACATTTTTCTGCTAGGATGAATGCCTGTTCAACAACAAAAATCCACTACACATAGTGCATGTAACAGGCTGCACATGTGACATAATTATTCATTTGCTAACGTATATTGTCATAAGCTTGGAAACAGTATCGACAGTAACAACTTTTTTTCGGTTTAGAATAACAATAAGACCAAAGCTCAATTTTTAATTTGTTTCGTCAAAATTGCATTTTTGTTTATTCTGAGTTTGGAAGTCTATGTTATGTTTAATGCTATTTCTGCACTTCCATATTGTCAACTTCATGATACAAATGAAAGTGTTTATTGATATAACATGGTCACCTTTACCAGGATATTCAAGAATCACATTTTCTTCTTTATCTAATATTCTGGCAGTGTATTCAGATATAACCTCTTTCATTGGTATCCATATTATCAAAAAAGGTGTTTATGCACACCTGATGATAATTGTTGTATATGATCGTTTTCAGCTTTGCAGAAATGGCATTTTCCATCCGAGTTACCGAATTTCATTCCACTGGAATTATTTAATCTTAAAGTATGTTAATATTTATATTAAAACAATTCAACAATATATTTCCATTGAAATTGAATTTGGTATACGTCCTCCCATTTTATTTGAACATCGGGTCTAGCATTCCCGTTGAGTTTCATGATTTAAGTTGTTTTTTTTTGGTATTCAATTAATGTATTGTTTCGATTAATAATATTCAATTCAGAATCCAGAAAAATATTATAACTTTCCTCATTTAATATGTCTTCCTCACTTAATATGCGTTTATATAAATATATTTCATTGGTGTTGTAGACTTCAATCTTGCTAACTCTGAAACGCAGTTTCTTTTATCTTTAGTGTCCCACAAATATCTTGATCACTTGATATCTTGAACTGTTTCTGTGTGGAAAACCAAATATCACCTGTCGTATGTATTCCACTGCTTGAAAAGGAGTTAAAGAAAAGTGGTTTTCTGTTAAAGACAATCATATGATTCATTCGTTCTTATGAGCGTGAGCGTGGACCCTTAATGTTATGTAATATGATTTTTTAATATGATTTTATTTTAACCCCAAAAAAGTGTGGACCATGCTGATTTGTAAAATTGAGAAATACGATTAAGATTTAGCGAATTAGTGTCCGAACATTTACACCGAAACAACGATGATACAAGTCGACTGAGTGTTACCAATGATCATGGCTAGTAAACTAGTACTGTTGTCCTTGACCGACCAATCCACCTTAATAAGAATGTCTCTCAGTGAGGCTGCCGCCTATGCCAAAAATTGACTGTGATAGTAATACAATCGTTGATTGTAAACATCCTCGATAATATGCGCTTCGTACCTATCCAATTCATCTCTTCTGTTCGGGAATTTTGAACACATAGTTGTATTTGCCGAAAGCCGTGACAAATCTTCTAAGGGTCAAGGACTTTGTCCAATCAAGGGTCCTCGATCTCGTATAAGGCTAGTTTGACATCATCTTCCACGTGTTTTTGGCAAGTATATCGACACGTGTGTGCCCTTGATAGTTGTCGCTCGTACATGGTCAGTTGAGTGCATCGAGTACGATGATATAGGTTGATATATGTGGAGAGATTATTGTTTGGATTTCTATTCACATATGTTGAAATTTTATTTTGACAAACATCTAAACGAGAGCTTAGAGGAGTAGACATGTTTCTTGCTAAAACAAGCCCCAAACAGTTTTACAGGTATAACTTGGCTTTGTTAAACTATTTGTAGGTGATTCACAGTGTATATGTATCACGCGCTTTATATAGGGGTCGGTGAGTCGTCGGAATGTAAAGCAAACAAGAGGCCAAGAGGGCCTGTATCGCTCGACTGGTTTGTAATACTAAGTAATGTTCTGAATACAGGTTCATTGTTTCTTTTCTGAAAGAAATTGAATATTTACCTCTAATTTCGAATTCCCTATTAGATTTAAAGGAATTACCTCTATTTACCCTATTCGGCCCAGCACCTCCTGCCCCGGAGGTCAGAGCCAAATTTTATAAAAACTCTTTTCCCCTTTCCCAAGGATGTTTTTGGCCAAATTTGGTTTCAATCCATGCAGAACTCTGGACAAGTAGTGATTTAAATGATTTACCTCTATTTTCCCTATTGGGCCCGCACCTTTGTCCCCGGGGGTCAGAGCCA
This sequence comes from Argopecten irradians, assembly GCF_041381155.1. Taxonomy (NCBI): domain Eukaryota; kingdom Metazoa; phylum Mollusca; class Bivalvia; order Pectinida; family Pectinidae; genus Argopecten; species Argopecten irradians. The sequence continues at coordinate 22,573,771 of NC_091139.1, forward strand.
AAATTGATACAAACTCTATTCCCATTCCCCAGAGGATGCTTTTGGCCAAATTTGGTTTCAATCCATGCAGAACTCTATGACAAGTAGCGATTTAAAGGATTTACCTTTATTTCCCATATTGGGCCCCGCCCCTCCTGCCCCCAAGGGGTCAGAGTCAAAACTCATACAAGTTTTTCCCCTTCCCCCAAGGATGTTTCTGGCCAAATGTGGTTAAAATCCATGCAGAACTCTGAACAAGTAGTGATTTAAATGATTTACCTGTTTTTCCTCTAATGAGCCCCGCCCCTCCTGCCCCCGAGGGGTCAGAGCCAAAATTTATTAAACTTCTGTTCCCCTTCCCCCAAGGATGTTTCTAGCCAAATTTGGTTACAATCCATGCAGAACTTTAGGACAAGAAGCGATTTCTAGGATTTAACTTTATTTGCCCTATTTAGCCCCGCCCCTCTTGCCCCCGGGAGGTCAGTGCCAAAATTTAAACAAGTTCTGTTCCCCTTCCCCCAAGGACGTTTCTGGTCAAATTTGGTTACAATCCATGCAGAACTCTAGGACAAGTAGCGATTTATAGCATTTACATCTATTTCCGCTATTGGGCCCCGCCCCTCTTGTCCCCGGGGGTCAGAGCCAAAATTGATACAAACTCTGTTCTCCTTCCCCGCATGATGTTTCTGGTCAAATTTGGTTACAATCCATCCAGAACTCTAGGACAAGTAGCGATTTATAGCATTTACATCTATTTCCGCTATTAGGCCCCGCCCCTCCTGCCCCAGAGGGGTCAGAGCCAAAATTGATGAAACCTCTGTTTCCCTTCCCCCAAGGATGTTTCTGGCCAAAAGAAGCGATTTCTATCATTTACATCTATTTTCCTTATTGGGCCCCGCCCCTCCTGCCCCCGGGGAGTCAGAGCCAAAATTTATACAAGTTCTGTTCCTCTTCCCCCAAGGATGTTTCTGGCCAAATGTGGTTAAAATCCATGCAGAACTCTGAGCAAGTAGTGATTTAAATGATTTACCTCTATTTCCCCTAATGAGCCCCGCCCCTCCTGCCCCCGAGGGGTCAGAGCCAAAATTTATTAAACTTCTGTTCCCCTTCCCCCAAGGATGTTTCTAGCCAAATTTGGTTACAATCCATGCAGAACTTTAGGACAAGAAGCGATTTGTAGGATTTACCTTTATTTGCCCTATTTAGCCCCGCCCCTCCTGCCCCCGGGAGGTCAGTGCCAAAATTTAAACAAGTTCTGTTCCCCTTCCCCCAAGGACGTTTCTGGTCAAATTTGGTTACAATCCATGCAGAACTCTAGGACAAGTAGCGATTTATAGCATTTACATCTATTTCCGCTATTGGGCCCCGCCCCTCTTGTCCCCGGGGGTCAGAGCCAAAATTGATACAAACTCTGTTCTCCTTCCCCGCATGATGTTTCTGGTCAAATTTGGTTACAATCCATCCAGAACTCTAGGACAAGTAGCGATTTATAGCATTTACATCTATTTCCGCTATTAGGCCCCGCCCCTCCTGCCCCAGAGGGGTCAGAGCCAAAATTGATGAAACCTCTGTTTCCCTTCCCCCAAGGATGTTTCTGGCCAAAAGAAGCGATTTCTATCATTTACATCTATTTTCCTTATTGGGCCCGCCCCTCCTGCCCCCGGGGAGTCAGAGCCAAAATTTATACAAGTTCTGTTCCTCTTCCCCCAAGGATGTTTCTGGCCAAATTTGGTTACAATCCATGCTGAACTTTAGGAAAAGTAGCGATTTATAGCATTTACATCTATTTTCTTTATTGGGCCCCGCCCCTCCTGCCCCCGCGGAGTCAGAGCCAAAATTTATACAAGTTCTGTTCCTCTTCCCCCAAGGATGTTTCTGGCCAAATTTGGTTACAATCCATGCAGAACTTTAGGACAAGTCGCGATTTATAGCATTTACATCTATTTCCCCTATTGGGCCCCGCCTCTCCTGCCCCCGGGCGGTCAGAGCCAAAATTAAAAGATTTCTGTTCCCCTTCCCCCCAGGATGTTTCTGGTCAAATTTGGTTACAATCCATGCAGAACTCTAGGACAAGTAGCGATTTATAGCATTTACATCTATTTCCGCTATTGGGCCCAGCCCCTCCTGCCCCGGGGAGTCAGAGCCAAAATGTATACATGTTCTGTTTCCCTTCTCCCAAGGATGTTTTTGGCCAAATTTGGTTACAATCCATGCAAAACTTTAGGACAAGTAGCGATTTATATGATTTACCTTTTTTTTCCCTATTGGGCCCTGCACCTCCTGCCCCCAGGGGGTTAGAGCCAAAATTCATACAAGTTCTGTTTCCCTTCCCTCAAGGATGTTTCTGGCCAAATTTGGTTAAAATCCATTCAGAACTCTAGGACAAGTAGTGATTTATAGGATTTACCTTTATTTCCCCTATAGGGCCCAGCCCCTCCTGCCCCGAGGGGTCAGAGCCAAAATTTATGAAACTTCTGTTTCCCTTCCCCCAAGGATGTTTCTGGCCAAATTTGGTTACAATCCATGCAGAACTTTAGGACGAGTAGCGATTTATAGGATTTATCTTTATTTCCCCTATTTGGCCCGCCCTCCTGCCCCCGGGGGGTCAGAGCCAAAATTTATACAAGTTCTGTTCCCCTTCCCCAAGGATGTTTCTAGCCAAATTTGGTTACAATCCATGTAGAACTCTATGACTATTAGCGATTTAAAGGAAATGTTGACGGACGACGGTACCCAAATTGGTACGCTACCCAAATTGGTACACTTTTAACATATATGAAGCAGAATTTTCAGTTTACAATCTAAACTAACAATAACTGTCCTGAACAAAAAAGAATGTGCTTAACAGTTGACTGTAACAATTTTTATATGTCATATTCTTTCCTGTTGCTTATTATCTCTATTTAAACATAAAAATAATGAAATTGTAAAATAAATCTGGGAAACGACATCGTGCGACAACTCTTAAAACACCAGATATATTAAAACACCGAAAACAAATGCTGAATGGGATATTTTTGACAGATATGTGACTTAAATCAATTAAAAAATGTTTAAACGTTCCTTAAATGAATTAAAAAAATAAAACATTTTTTATCATGTCTAGACATTTATTTATCAAATCAAATTTACCATTTTGGGTACTCAAACCTGCTGACAAACAGGGTTGGTCCGGACATGCTCTCTATTTATAAATATATGTACGACTGACTAGTAAACAGATCAGGAAATTTAAACAGGAGGCATGTATTTGTGAAATGTTAAAAGAAAAATCTGGATTCAAGTATACGTTAGAAAATTTTAACAATTTTCTTCAAAAGTGTACCAATTTGGGAAGCATAACGTTACTTATTTAAAAAAAAATAATTTAAATGATTTTTAACTTGAATTGTCAGCTTTAATACTTGTTGGTTTCCTGCATATCATTTAACCGTCTCAATCGGGTTCTGGTGTTGATGTGCATTATTGCGCTGTCAAGTCAAAAACTGTTTACGACGAATCTTGCTGTCGAGCGTTCTATAGCGTGCTCCTTTTGCGACATTGTATTTATGCTACAGTACAGTCTCCAGACAATTCGCCCGAAGCCATTGTTATCATAACATTATTTGTGTGAGTGTTTTGCGGTTTGGGCAATCACCAAAAACAATCAATAGAAACTTGCATCACTGACTTTTCAGCGATACCTGGCATTACATTACTGGCTATACGATATGATAAAAAGAGTTGACGGCTATTACACTGTCATATAAGGACACAAGTATTCATGTCATCATTCTCTGATAATGTCACCAGAAAGAAACCCAAGATTTTGTCATTAATGAAATTTTTACGTCAAGTTTTATTCCGGATATCGTTAGGATATTTTGACGATTTCTTTCTTTATGGAGATACGACTAGGAAAGAAATAATATTGAAAAAAAATGAAATTCACTTCACCAAGCAAGAGCAATGGAGTGAGCGACATGAACTTAGTGTCTACTCAGATATTCAAACCAGCCTTACATTGCAACCATTATGGCAAATTGGCGAAAAACATCCAAGGTACATTTGGAAACTGGTAGAGATGATAAGGCTGTGACTTGTATCTGTCAACGAAATAGTGATGTGTAAACTATGTGGACAACAAGGCAGTAATATAATAGTTCATTTCTTAATTTAATGTTTCAAGCTTTTTGAAACTAGAGATATATCATTCGATAATGCCATCAACATACTTGGTACAACGAATTATATTACGTTCTCAGACAAGGACTAAATAAGTATGGCAAACGTCTAGGCAGTAGACAATGTATTGATATCGAAGATGATGTCTGGGGACAGTTCATGCCCATGACAGTGTCAGCATTGCAGCTATGATAAAGTTACTATATGAGAGACTGTAATGTATTATATTGCCATCGTGCCATCAGTGTATAGTAATTAGTGACAATAATATTTTGTATATAACGTTCTTAATTTTCTAACTCATTATTTTGAATTATTTTTGTAATCTTCATACACACTGAGGAAATAAATATCTATCTATCTGTAGCCCGGGCTCATTATTAAACACTCTACCAGGCGGTTTAAATCATATAAAACGAATCGAAGGTCCATCACTTTTATGAACGCATTTTTAGGCAGTGGAGTTAATAAGCGCAATATTAAATATTAGATCTGTAAAAGAAAGGGGTGACACATAGATTCGATATGCTTTATATTGACCTCTTGACCATAATGTAGTGGGCTATCATAACAGTGGGAAATCAGAGCATATCACAAATTTGAAAATACACGATACAATGCCAGTAAGATTTTGTGTTATTATTGTTTTCCACAGACAATTTTGAAAATCCTTAAGTTCTCACGTAAACATTTTTTCGCAAGAATCCTACCACAGTTTCGCGATAATAATCCTGATTCACGTTATAACGTGTAACTCATCTGCTTGTAATAATTCATTGAAAGTAATGGCCGACATGCTAAGCTACTGGATGGTTAAAGTTTGGACAACATTTGATTTCTTTTATTTCTCGTCACATGTAGCTATATGAAATATAAAAATGTTATAGAAACTCTTTATATACCAAAAATTTACCATAGTTTATGCATTTTTTTAAATCTCTTGGTGACTCGTCAAAATCTAAAAAGAAGTTTTAACAGCGATACATAGATTTGTTTGAAATGTGCAGATTTCATCTTTTTTTCATTCTTTATTCATTTATTAAAGCAAGCTAATTACTTGTGACCTACCTATCGTGTCGGCTTTCGTCCATGTCGCAATGTCGAATTTGCGACCCCGTATATTTTCTTCGGCGGCATGTGAGATGTCGCAAAATCTTAGCCCGAGACCAACAGGCAATTTTTTCTTGCACCTCTAAGATATAAAAAAACAACATATATATACCTTCAGGGATTAAAATAATCCCGTCTTGGGCCTTCTGGTTCAAAGCCGATTCCGTCGTTCCGCGTAAAACTGTAGTTCAGTTATATCAAAGAAAGCGGTGTTTAATCGGTATACTGTTTTAATAATTAAAAAAAACATTGCATGGTAAATGACAGAACGCACACACAATTGTATTTCTAACAATCTTGTTTTTATGAAGCGTATGAAGTCACTGATTAGAGTATGACGTCACATGCGCGGACTGTTGCATGAATGGGATAACATTCCGTCAAAAATCACGTGAGAGTACAAGACAGATCGGGCGAGATAAAAAAAATCTAGCACCGGAAATCACGCGAGATTTCCATGTCCAAGGTGCGAGAAAATTATGTCGACATGGCTTTCATTTTTCACAAATTATCTTGTGTTGTTCAGAACAGCCATATTGCGAACGCGCTGAAAAATTGATGACTAATCGATTGGCTTGTCCTATTTGGAAATTCCAAAGGACCAACGGTGGGCTTATAGGACAGCATGTAACCACGCATAAATATCTCATTGTCTCTCTATGTGATGGCAGATACGTGTGTCACCATATATAAAGACAGTGAAGTTAGCATTGAAATACAGCTGCAAATATGTGTTCATCATGCTGCCAATGGATGGAATTGCATGATTAGCGTGCACATTCTGATATGATTTCTGCTTTAATAGTTCAAATAGAGATTTCTCCGACACCCAATACGTTGTAACCATATCGAAATCTTTTTCATGATTTGAAAGAGTTATGTACATTGCGCTACCATTACATATATCTAAACTTAAACTCGAGTTCAAAACTTTGTGATATATATTGAAGAAACTTGTCATAAAGCAGAATTGCCAGTAAGTGTTATAGGATACCTCGTTATGATAAATCAATTTTTATGAAAACAACAAATTTAAGTACAAGTACAAATGGAAATTCGAAACAAACGAAATACTGTGATGAGATATCAATCTGCCTTTGTAAATGGCCATCTTACTAAATTCTTCAATATATCCAAGTCAGTAAAACAGGGATGTCCAATCGCTCCAATCTTATTCATTTTACAAGCAGAGGTCCTAGCATGTTCAATAAAGAAAAACGAAACTATCAACGTTATTTCAACAATAAAATGTTAACAAATTGGACATACAGTTTGATATATGAAGCCCATCCGTCAGAAATATAAATATTAATGGCGCCTTCTTTTTATCTTCTTACTTACTATTGCTATCATTAAAATTCAAAACAATACGTGGATATCTTTTGAATTTCCCGCTTGCGCTAGTGTTTACGTCACAAAGTTCAACGGAACAGCCATCGATAGCATCAGATTCGAAATATAGTTCGACCCAAAAAACGGTTTAAAACAAGCGAACAAATGAAAACTATGCGATGATTTTTTTTTCAAATACATGCTATATTGTCAACATAATAATCCATTTTGGATTTTAAAGACCGCACAACCTTAAAACCACTTTTTAATTTATTTGACCGATATGTATAGGCATAAGTATACATCGTATACATTGTCAGTGAAGCGAAGAAAACGTTAAATATTAATACGCTTAACCAGATGGGAGTTCATAGCCTGATATTTTCCATCGGGTTTAACTTAGATATAACGAGAAACTAAAAGTAGAATGGAAATATATGTGACTAACTCTCAGATGCACTAATTGCAGAAAATAGGTGGTAATTGGCAAAAGCTGAACCACTTGATCTTATCAAATATCTTGAACTTAGAACACCATTGTTTGCTTTACTGTTACCATGTTAAGACTTAAAAAGTGTCCACATTAAGATGAACTTAGATAACGCAACAGCTTTAACTTACATAAATCACATGCGTGGGAAAAACTCCCAGTGTAACTTGTTAGCCAGAGAAATCTGCCATTGGTGTAGTGAGAGAGATGTACGGCTGTCAGCTGTTCATATCCCAAGTAGTACAAACACTGACCATGACAACACTGAGTGGAAAATAGACTAAAATATATTCCCAATGTTTGAAAATATTTGGGGAATGCCTGAATTAAACATATTTGTATCTAGACTGAAGTGTCAGATAGAGACTAATAAAATATGTTACCTGTAAGTGATCGAGATAGAGTTTTCTCGCACCTTGGATAGGGAAATCTCTTGGAGAGTGACCCATCAGTGCTGATGTATTTTCTTCATTAATTGGGAAAATACTTTAAAAAGTAAGGGAAGATGAGGCCGAGGTAATAATGATGCTTCCTTTTTAGTCTACACAAACATGTTTTTGCTTAGATTACTCACCGATTGTGTGTTTTTATTTCCTAGGAAGAAGAGTCCTTTGTTACACCCAAGCAGAACATTGAAAACACTTCCGAAGATGCACTTAATGGCTTGTCGCCTTTCCAGCAAGCAATCACAAACCTTGGAATTTCAAAAGAAGCTGAGGAATTGTTGTTGTCATCATGGAGATCAGGGACGCAAAAAATAGTATGGCACTTACTCCAGGAAGTGGTTTTCATATGCAGCTTCAAGAAAAATTAATGTATTTTCACCATCTTTGACAATTATGATTGAATATCTAACTGAACTTTTTAACTCAGAATTAGGACATAGTGCCATTAACACTGCTAGATCATCTTGTTATAAATAGACAGTCTTATGGAACTTTGCCATTAATGAAACGGTTTCTGAAAGGCGTGATTAAAAAACCCAGCTTTACCAAGAAAAACTTCAATATGGGACTCGCAAATACTTCTTGACAATTCAAATACCGTTGAATTTGTTTCTTTACAAATGGTGACATTGGTAGTGGAAACATTACCTGGCATTAATGACAGGGCAGTATGCCCAATCAATCCATGTGATGGACACCAAGAACGTATAATTCAGACAATACCGAGGGAAGTGTTAAAACAATCACGACCAAATGTCATCAAAGTGGACGGTCGATTGAGGTGTTCACGAAAAAAAAACATCTCTGCATTGTTAGCAAACTGGAGGCTCTGCAGGCTGGAACAACATATCAACTTTCTCCAAAATTTCTATGAAAACATTACTGATCTAGAGGTTTCATCCAGTTCATAGAGACAAGAGACAAACATATATATCCTTAAGCTTGTTGACTTCGAGCTTGTTTACTATGATTTACTCGTATGAGTAAATTTTATTATCGTGACTTTTTAAAGTGAAAATATATGTATATGATTTTAAATGTTTACGAACTTCGTCACATGCTCACTTTTTTATGGGGGGGGGGGGTAAAATGTACAACGAAATACTGATTTTATTTGTGGGGGTTTCCTTCCCTGCTTTGGGTCTTTATATGTAGTCAAGTAATTTAAAAAAATGATTACTCACTCACTGGTAAACGTATGCCTGCTGACGATCCGCATGCATCTCACATCCGCATGCATCTCACATGATCTCTACGTACTATCAAGCGCGAAAACAGAATTCCAATGAAATTCAGGAAATTGCGCAATATATCGGGGTACTATTATCAAGTCTTCCTGCAGTTCAGTATGGCCCTTACATTATATAAAATTTGAAGAAAACAACATAATTGCACTGAAGCAGACGAAAGGGAATTTCAATGCAAGGACACAGCTATTTGCTTAAAGTAAAATAGATGTACAATGGTGGTTAACAATACTATGTCTGCCAAAATGTCATATCACGTGGTACCCCCTCTGTCACTCTAACCTCTGATGCATCCAAAACAGGGTGGGGGAGGAGTGTTATATATGACGCTAATTGCTCAACAACTGAACAAATTTCAACCTACAGGTGAGTCGTATTTAATTTTCTAATTAAAGGTTGGATGTGATCTCTGAAGCAGTCTGTATTATATAAGGTTATAAACTCTGTCGGAAGGTAACATTCTAAATCTTATTTAACCATACTTTAATATTCAGCACCGAAAAAAACTTTTTCTATTACAATTAATTGTGTTCTAATCCTTTACCTGTCCGTCTGATAAGACATTTTGATATGTGACACTCTGGTGGTACCGTCGAACAAATGGTAGATTAAACATTCGTGGATGCTTCAAAATGGAATATTGTTTGTACACTTTCATGATGTTTGTATTACTTTGTTGCGAGTTATTTTGACCTTTTAAGATATATTAGCGCTTTAAAATGTATAAATTGCAGACATTTGCCTCGATATTGATGTTTCTGCGAAGGAATTCGCATGCCTTCACGCCCTTCATGTGGAATCATGCCACGTGCTATTGCTGTCAGTTCTCCGGAAAGATCGATAACATGGGCGTGACTTTCGGATTGTATAGCAGCCGGCAAGTTGTTTTGTACACAGTGAGGAGGTTGGTAGGCCGATATGGCAGAAGGTAAGCTACCACAATTTACTTTATATTTCCATTATTTGTTAATTTATACCTATGATACCCATGTAACATGATATAGAAATAATTCTAAATATTTGAATGAAATGATCACTCTTTAGAGAAATGTAAAGCTAACTTCACAGGTGTACATTTGACTGGGTAGATTAATTAAAATATTGTACATTAAATATTATACAAATTGTTGTTGATACAAACACCAATACATTAGCCAAAAGTTATTACAACTTATCTATACCTTACAACTCTGCAACATGTTCTGTATGGCATAGAATTGTGTGACATATACTGTAGAGAAATCTACCATTATAACACCCGTGTATTGTAACATGTCACCTGGTATATATTGCTGCAAGTATATCTACCTGTTCAATTAACTGACAAGTCAAGCATACCTGACAATGGCGCCACTGCTATGGAACCAACCATAAACCATTTATATATTCATAAAGTCTGCTCGAGCTGTTCTCTTATGGTAGTTAGCGAACCAAAGCGTGATCAAATGAAACCCGGTGGACTTCAGAACAGATGCATTGAAACGTGTCCATTATACAAATACGACCACAATACGAGATGAAACGAACTTGTATAAAGCTTCATCGATTATTTAAGTGAAGTGAATAAGATGCTATTTTGCTATCCATGTGAGATGGTATTCATGACACTTTGGATATTCATGAATTATTCATGAATTTTCATTCATGAATGAACTCATGGATGATAAATGAATTTCAAAACGAAAAAAGTATGAGCTGACTGTGGTTCATGGAAATAAATTCATGAGTATTCATCAAATGTCTCTCGTGAACTCTGCATGAACTTTTTTGGATCCAAGAATCATTCATGTTTATAAACACCGTGTAAATTGTTATTCAATGTGTTCTTCCATTTATTTTTACGAATCTAACAAAGACATTTTCCCTTTTTTATTGATTTGAGATCCCTGCCTTAAGATATGTTTTTGTTTATCAAACGTCAATGGGTTTTTTTTATTATTTGCGTCACATGACTTGGATATTCCTGCATACACAGAGGAAATCTGAAGTGGCTACTGCGCCTATGGAGCGTTCATGAAACATCACAGCATCATACGGGCATTATTTTATTAATATTTAAAATTATGTAACATTTCCAAGATATGATTTTATAACTTGATAACGTGTGCAAGAATTTCAGATAATACCTATAAAAATTAACATAGTCTCTATTACATTTTAATTTAATTTGTTGAAATAATGGCAGCCCAGTGTGTATTGTTCGTTTAAGGATTTTGCGTTTGATGTTCCCATGCGAAAAATTGGAAATAATTAAGTAAAAAAATGTATTTAGATTTTTTTTAATAAACATCAAATACATACTTATAATCAACGTATTGCAGTTACATTTCCAAAGTATGCGGGGGACTTATTGAATTCGCTTTTCCTTTCTTCGTCTTCTTCTTTTGCATGGAAGTTAATGAAAATTTCACAAAAATATTGATTATGGCAATGATGTGTGCACTCGACAAATATTTTTTTCCGAATCTTCAACCAACATGACCACCATTGCCTCGCTGGTAATTTGTAAGCGTTCTGAGTAGTGCTGAATGCTTTGGTATACATGAAGGGGCGTTCTGTAATAATCACACATTATTTGTTATTATTTTGCTGGGAAGGTTATGATAAACTTAAGATTTAACTTTTCTTTTTCTTACTTGCTTCATTTCTAGCAATTGGTTTCTATTTTTATGTTTTTTTAAAGGACGTACTTTGCGCTCTTTGAGAACAAAAAAATATTTAAGATTTGGTTCACAAGGTCTTTATAAAAACGTTAATTGTTAATTAATTCTATAGATATGAACACACATGGTAATCGTTAAAATGAAATTATTGTTAAATATAAACAAATCAGAAAAAAAACTAGTTTAAGGTATTGTAAGCAGACATTCAGTATTGCATTTTTTCCATGTACAAATGTATATCTGGTTGCAGAATTGTAACGTTTTGAAATAGTTAATGATCTGCTAGAATTGTGTTTGTCAATGCAACAAGCATACGTTGTTTGGTTTCATCTGATATAGTGCCGAGCTATATGATGAAATATAGGATACATAAAATTGTCTCCATGGTTACACTATATTGATGCAGATGTTACCTTTTCAGCTCAATGACTCCACCACGGAATTATTATTCATAAGCTAACGTATGTTACCAATTGCAATTTGTTGTATATGATCTGGACAATATGCAGTGATAAATACTTTCATGATAAATATGGTAAATGTTTTATTCATATGCTCATAACCCGATGGTTTGTATCTTCTGACATCGATACAGAAGCCATGTATGTTACTCGTGTTAGTTCACCTGACCCGAAGGGCCAGTGAGCGTATGTCACGGCGCCGCGTCCGTCGTCCGTCGTCCGTAAATGTTCTACAAAAATCCCTACTAGTCATGAATGGCTGAATGGATTTAGACCAAATTTGTCATGAAACTTTTCTTGGTAAGGGAAACCAATCTTGTATAAATCGTGGGCATGGTCCCCCGGGGCCTGAGGGTTATATTGGGGCCCAGTAGGGGAAATATAGCAAAGTCTTTAAAATCCTCATTCTTCTGTAGGAATAAACGGAGTTTGTTCTAATTTTGACTGAAGCTTCCTTGGGTACAGTGGACACAATTTTGTACAAACGATGGGCCTGGTCCCAAAGGGGTCTAGGGGCGGGGCCCAATAGGTAGTATCTAGCAAATTCTTTAAAATCCTCTTCTTCTGTAGGAATAAAGGGATTTAGTTCTGATTTGGTCTGACGCTATAAATATCTTTTTTGTTGAAACGGGGCTGCGATCATCTTAGTAACGGCAGTTTGCATATTAACGTAGGATTATTCTGAATGGAAACATTATCGCTCTTTCAAATGTAAGTAACCGTTTTTGTGAAGACGTACTAAAAAGATGATTTTAGATTACGTAAAAAATTTATCTCGGTGGTTTTTCAACCCTTTCATCATTAGCACATGTAGAATTTTACTTTTTCTTTATATATATCTATAAATCGTCTAAAATAGTCAATAGCCACTCTGGTGGGTCCAAATTGATAAAAACTGTAAGTAAAGATCAAATCCCTGTGGACAGTCTGCGATAACTCGCACCTTGTTTGTATTGTCTCACAAGAGTTCAAATTGGTTTTGACATGATATTGAAATAAAGATAATTATCCGTTTGGTTTTAGGCTTAAGGATAGTGATAACTCATTTCCCTCTGGGCGTATCGGTATTCGGCAAACATTAAAATGGACGTCTTTACTGAAGCTAAGACAGATGAGTTAAACCCCAAAATGCTCTTATTTCATTACTTCAGAGATTACTTCGGTTTACCATCAGACGACATGAAATTACAAAATCACATGGGTAACACGCTGAGCATTTGTTTGAAAGGATCATATTAGAATACTAAATGCTACACACCGGTTATTTTAGGGTTTGGAATGGATCTTTCAAAATGAAATGCTTTTCTTAATATCTGCCATTTGATATATGAATTAGTTACAGTTTATATCAATTTGGACCCACAAAAGTGTCCATATACCATTTTAATCGTTTAAGGGGTCTAGACGCACAAAAAATCGGTAAAAAACATGTTCTACTATCTACCAAGTAAAGGATAGAAAGCTCCCAGATACTATACATATATCAAACCTAGCTTGAGCAACTAGTTATTCTTCACAAAACGGTTACTACGGTTGGAAAGAGCGACAATGTTCCTTTCACAAACATCCTACACATCTATACAAAGTGTCGTCAATGAGGCAATAGCAGACCAATTTTAACATAAATGGTACTAAAATGTCCTCAGTCAGGCGTTGCACATTTATGGTGCCGCTTTCTCATGCAATATTCATAAGCGAGCCTTTCGCTGCAATATCATTGGCTGACTGAACATGAAGGGTGTAATGCTCCTTCGGGACACCTCGTCAATTAACATTTGACGTAAGCTACATACCAGAGACACCAGGTGAAAAGACATGCATAATGCATGAGAAGGTGGCGCCATGGATTTACACTGCCGGGTGAGGACATTTTTTGTTATTTTTGAAAGAACACGAAAAGCAACTGCATGAGGATACTGCTTCCAGCCAATATTTAATTTTGTCGGAGAACTGAACAATGAATAATACAGACTCGAATATGGAGTACCTTGCTTTATATAATACCTAACAACATTTTAATTACAAATTTCAATTTGCTTATCGCATTTTTTATAACCTTCAATTAAGAAAAAAAAATGATATGATAAAATTGAATTTTTTATTAAAAAGAGTGCTCTATTGCGTATTTACTTATCTTTTATTTTACCAATCTTGGAGTATGCTTGTTAATTGTGGGATGGTTGTATTATTTTAGAAGCTGAAAAATTTAAAAAAAAAAAAAACATAACGCGAAGCTGCAAGAATTGTCACGGGTCTTCCATCATATGCAAGTATTTACGCCTTAAAACTTGAAACTGGTTTAGAAAATTGGTCGGCTAGAAGAGAAAGAAGAATTTCAATTGTTGTATAGGATACATAACGATCCAACTCCAGATTATCTTTCTTCCTTACGTCCTTCTACTGTTCAAAGTAATGTTAGATATCCACTGAGAAATATAAATGATTATAGAATCCAATATTGTAGATTACCGTCAACTTCCTCCTTATTCTTATGGTCAACACTTCGTCTGTCAGGTCTTCAGCTTCCATTAGCATTTTCAAAAAATTTCTGAAATTTATTAAACTTATCTTTCCTCCTCCTTTCTTTGGCATCGGCGAGGGCAAAAGTAATATTATTCATACTAAGCTCAGGGCACCAGTGTAGTTCTTTAAATTATGGTTTATTTCAAGTGAACCTTGCAGAAACTCCGAGCTGTTTATGTGGTCATTTATTTGAGAATGCCTATCATTTTTTCTTTGAATCTGACCGTTATGATATAGAAAGAAACATTCTTGTTCAGAAATTAGATTATTTGAATTTGAATATTCTCTTAGATTTAGACTTAAATTTGAGACTTATTTGGTAGTCATGAAAGAACTTCTTCAAATACTAATTCGGAACTATTCATATATGTTCAGCAGCAGGTTTTAAGAAATCAATACTGTACCCATTTTGACTTGAAATAGAATATTTACCAAATTATTTTGTTTGTTATACTGTATATGCTTTATTGAATATATATCATTGCTGCTTATAATGCATTATATATATATTTATTTATTTCTATAATAAAATCTCTCTCTCCCTCTCACCTCTCCCCCTCCCCCCGCCACTCTCCCTCTCTCGAAATATATATATATATTTATTCATTTCTTCATTATATATCAAACATATGTATTTATCACGATTTGTTATTATTTATGTGCAAGTGTTTTGGGAGAGGGCTTTTATAAGTTGTAATAACTTGTACCCAATCCTGTTGTAAAAAAATGTAATAAAATACGTTTAAACGCAACTTTTAATTACACATTGCATTCACAATCAGTGTAAAAATACAGGTACACATGTATTGTCAACAAATTCAAAACAACATTGCATTCATGAGAATACCAATCATGAGTCGAATTGATTTAAATAATGAAAACTTAATTAAGAAATCGCTTCTATTTTTTATTACCTTTTTATAAATGATTTATGATATTTTACACTAATTAGAAATAAACGTTTTATTATTTGCTTTCATTATTTTACCGTCAAAATTACGGGTATATAACATGTATTTTGCAAGTATTGGGGTGTCATTGTATACCATACGCGTGTTACATACAAAGGCGTCACTTTTACTCTCGCGATGGTGAAATAGTGTAAAACGGAACCCCCGTTACTCAAATATTGATTTTATATGCCCCTGTGATCCAAGCCCCATCCATCAAGCCCGTGTGGCCTCAGCCATGCACACGTAATTACATGTATATTTAGCCATGTACGGACGTAGGGTGATAACCAAATTCTAATTTGCGCAAGTACTCGAAACAGGTTAGTATTCAAATACTAACATGTGCTCGTGCATTGTAACGGGCAATACGTTCAATTATATAGAAGACCGGTGGTAGTGCACAAAAATATCCCGTTTCATAACCTTCGAAAAGTCATACTTCAACAAAAATGACCATATTGCATATCAGACGAAGCTGTAAATATACATTTCATATTTCCACCCTTTAGGTGTACTATGCAGAATATGATGTTTACTGAATTTTGGTCTAGTTCCCTAAAACGACTAGAAATTGAAAACACAGTGAATAATTCTCAGATCGCTGTGGTTCTAAACGGTAAATTATTGAATGTGACCTTTCATATTTCAAACATAGCGGATATAACGATAAACATTTCATTCTGAAAAATTCATTTCAAAACCTACAATAACTGGTATGTAGCATTAACTATTTTCAATATGACCCTTTCAAACAAATGCACAGGGTGTTACTCATATAACTTTGTAATTTCATGTCGTCTGATGGTAAACCTAGATATCTGCGTAATAACAAATAAGGAACATTTTGGGATTTAACTCATTTGTTTTAGCTACAGTGAAGATGTCCATTTTAATGTTTGCCGAATACCGATACGCCCAGAGGGAAATTAATTATCACTAGGCTTCAACCTAAAACCAAACAGATAATTATCTTCCTTTCAATATCATGTCAAAATCAATTTGAACTCTTGTGAGACAATACAAACAAGGTGCGAGTTCTCGCAGACTGTCCACAGGGATGGGATCATTAGTCACAGTTTATATCAATTTGGACCCACCAGAGTGCCTATTGACCACTTTAGACGATTTATGGATCTATACAAAACTAGTAAAAATCACCAGGTACTATAGACGTATAGGGTTGAAAGTTCGCAAAGATAAAAATTATACGCCTCCTAGTTTTAATGGCTAACTAATCTTTCTAGTAAGCCTTCACAAAAACGATTGCTACCATTTGGAAGAGCGATGTGTTTCCATTCAAAATAATAGTACATTACTATACAAAATGCCGTCACGAAAACGATAGCAGCCCCGTTTCAACAAAATTGACAAAATTAAAAAAAAATTAAGATTTTAAAAAGGGCTAGTCCATGATTTTATTCACGAGAAACAGTCTTATTACTCTTTTAGATACAATAGTTTATATGTGAATATAAAAAGGATTGTAAACTTTTTAGCAGCTTCAGCATGGAATGCATTGCCTGCAGCAATGGTTTTTTTTAGAGATTTTAAAAATCTTATTTCAAAATGGAATGGTACAAACTATAGATGTTCCGTGCGCAAATAATGATACAATTATCTTTAATCTGTGTATTTACCAGGAGGATTTGTGCCAATATTTAACTCAATATCAATATTGTCAACTGTCATAAACAATTTGGTACCATATGTCATTTAATTATGAAGGGGAGTATTATAAATTAATTGATGTGATAATGTTTTGTAATTAGGTGATTTGTTGTATTGTCGGTTGGTGTTTTTTTTCTCCGTGTACTCCGGCTTTCCTCAACCAACACACCTTGATCGTCCTTACATGACCCTGGCTGTTAATAGGACGTTAAACTAACTAAACTAAAGTCTAAGCTAACTACCTTTAGATGCAGAGGTTTGAGCGAGTGTCTCGGTTTTTAGTTGTTTTTTTCTTCGATATTTTAATTGTGTCGATACTCGACAGAATATGGAAGGATTGATTGAAAATTTTGTTGCTTGCATTGACAGATGAAGAAAGTTAATCTCATGTAATATGAAGTTGAACTGCGAAGCTTCACAGTTTATGTCCCATTTGCACGATATTAACTTTCTTCATCAGTCAATGTAAGAAGCAAAATTGATAATCAATAGTTATATTATGTATATTTCGTGGAACAATTTGAATTTCACGCCGTTAAAAAAGTCGATTCCTAATTGATTTTCGTGTGGAAAGTAAGTATTGTGTCGCCAAACTTTCCAGTAGAAACTAACGATTTGCAGCATTTTAAAATATTTTGTTACGCGATTGGAACTGTGAATGATGTACCTAATGTTGCGTAGATATTTACCGCGTTTTCTTCTTTTACGAGCATCTGTAAAACTACTGTCTTATGACTACTCACTTCTAACTGCACGGACAATAAAGAAAACATAAAAGAAAATTAATACCGACATGACATCATTCTATAACACAATGTATATAATGATAAAATAATATAATCATATACAAAGTAATTCAAATAACGAATATATATATACGGAAACTTTTAAAGTTAAAAGAGAGACATCTGTTCCAGGAGAGTCTTTACATATATCCAAATACACAAAAATAAAATCGCGAAAAATAATTTTCGACATGGTAATATACACCAAAAGGGTTGGAAACCTCCCTGCGAAAAAAATAATACCAAACATGTTTTAGCTGGTACAAAAAAAGTATTTCTAGTTAGTCGTCAAAAAAACGGTTACTATCGTTGAAAACAGCAATAATTTTCCTTTCAAGATCATCATAAACAACTATACAAAGGGCCGTTACTAGGACGGTAGCAGTCCCGTTTCGTCCAAAAATGACACAAGAATGTCCTCAAATGGCTGTGGAGCATTTGTCAGGTACGGTATTGGCCGCTGGTTGGTGTTATTTCTACAGCTTTCCTCCACCAACAAACCTGGCATGTCATTCACGTAACCTGGCTGTTAATGGGACGCGACACTATTACAACTAAAACCAAACTCCTTGCATCGCCACATTGTCGCTTATTCACAATGGCATTCCATATGCAGGGAAAAAATATATTGCTGTGCACTTGTTGGGTAATTGTCTTCTAATGGAAATTGGTGTTGTCTTAAAAACCGAAGCCGCCATGCCATTATCATCTCGGTTTTTACTGTAATCCGAAGTCTCTTGCTACTCATATCATTCCACATTTTCTTTAAAAGAGAAAGAGCATTGTTGTTTAACAGGATTTAAAAGTTGAAACTTTGATGATGTTTCGAATTATGCTTGAGATCTGATGACTTGAACGCTAATGCAAATCCTGATTTGAAGCTTTATTTAATCGTTTTTGGTGTTGTACAAGATTCTCCTTTTTCGAGTCCTTGGATTTTACTTTTAATTCGTTGATATATATGTCATACAGAAATCCGAGAAATGTTCTTTGTTCTTACGTATATGTTTGTATTTACCTGCAAATGTGTTTATAGTTGAAATCCATCCTAGGGCTTAATGTTATTAATGCTGTAGCAATACCGCCAATTCATGACGCAGAATTCTTCACATGTGGGACTTAAAGTGTTTATACCTTCATGAGGCAATTGTGTCATTGATAGGTTTATATATATTTTGTATCAAATACGATATATATTGTGAAGTCTATTAACTGTGATAACATCTTTTGTACAATTAACATTTACTACATCCGGGTTTACCTGTCAAATTGGACAACGGTTACTTCTGTCATATAAAAGCGTTTTTAATATTTGGACATCAGTTGGACTTCTAACCTTCAAAGCGCTCACTACGGATATTTGACAATATTTCTTGGACCAAATAGTGAACTGTAAATGTGAACATTGCTAAAATTCTGGACTTGTAGGATTGTCATCTACATCCATATTATATATTTGGTATCTATATTGGATCATCAATGCAAGAGAACTTTATTGTTATATTAATGAGATGTGCCACTATTTTGCTTAGTCATATTATGAAAATGAAATACAATACTAGAAGCAAAATCTAATTGAATTCTTCATTTTTTCCCCTGATAATTAACCCATTACCAACTATTCGAAAAGAACATCAGCAACAAACATCAAAAGTATTCATCATTATATATGTATGACTTACTCATCCTTTAGCTTTTAGCCTTTATATATAACAGCGGGTTTATGTCATTTGTTAGACATAATGATGGCCTTTATTGGATTAGGATATGGAATGCCCGAGCTAAAGACTAATTTATATTTATGAGTATGTTGTATCTAAATAAATATTCATAAACTCGTTTGTATACCGAACCAAATTAATTTACATGGCGAGACCCGTACATGCTGTTGACGTTTGATGCTAGACCCATCACATGCAGTTGCATATTATAGACATACTTCCCTTGCAGGTAGGTATCCATTATGATGTCTTCATTTTTGGGAGCAAAACTCACGCCGTTTTCTCTTAAAAGTATGACGTTACGTTCGAAAACTGATGACGTCACAATCACTACCTACCCACAAGGACAGATGACTCTGTAATATGCAATACAGAATATTATGAAGTTAATGGAGAAGTGTGTACTGTTTATTAACGGCTCAATGCGCTTTACTTCCATAACTAACACAATGATTGAAACACTAACGGTGCAGCCGTACCTTATATAATAAGTCACGACACCCGATTCGCTACATCACAGCTTAAGAAACACCTTTTTGTTCATTCTGCCTTCATGAACAATAATTTGTACTCTTCGCATTATAGAAAGGGATTGCTAGTAAATATTTAAAGGAAAAGTAATTTTACTGCCATTTCTACGATAAGGTTCAACTTCTTACTTGATTTTTACGAGAGCGAGTGACGACTACAGCATACAATTGTATATATTGGTGTGGTTTTCCAATTGAAGATTCCTATCATTATTTCCTTTATTGCCTCTCTATAATAATCAAAGAACTCGCTTGTGTAATTCTATTCTTGCACTAGATATAAACATTCCTCATTCTATCGACACTTACCTCTATGGATATAATCGCCATTATTTTTATTTTAATTCAAATGATAAACTATTGAAAATTGTACATGAATACATTAGAGATACCAGACGTTTTGTATGAGATGTCATTGACACTGAGAGCATTTAATTCTATTCATTAAGATATTGTGAACATTTATTAAATATGCTTTTCCACAAACGAATGCTATTTTCTCTCCTCTCCATCAAATACATGAGCAAACGAATTGATGTTTTCTACAGAAAGTCAGAACTTCTTCTCTACCTCTAAATAAAAATATAAAATAATTTATTACATCCCGAGAAATGTCCTTGCCACTGTGCATTATATGGAACACATTCACCAAATGTATTGTAAATAGATATATATTAACATGATTAAATGCTAATTATTGCTCAAATAATGAAATTCATTTATTCCTTGTTGGTGGTGGAGCATCTTTAACATATTGTAAAAATTGTGATACCTATCTGACAATAATTTCTTATGCTTTATTTTAAGCTTATGAGATTCTCCTAAATTATTTGTAATTTCTGTTAACGAGATGCTATTTCTATCGATGGATTTTATGTATTGTACTGTTATTCATGTAGCTACCGGGGAGAGGGCTAATATAGGCATAGCCTGTTGCCCAATCCCAATCGTAATACTAAAATAAAATATTCTGAAAATGCAAATGAAAAAAAATTGTATATATACCACATATTGTTAACCAAATAACGTTATGTCTAATTATCTCTGAGCAGTATATATAGACAGTTAAGTTTTATAACAATGTTGTCTGCTATAAGATATTCATACATTTGCTAATCCTTACGAATTTTTTTATATTGCGAAGTGCATGGCCCCTGTCCCTCTATTGAAGGCGTCTAATCGTCTAATTTAGTCTGAATTCTTCACAAAGAGGTCAAGCAACACACATCGTACGTGAGTACAACAATCAACACATAGCTCAAATCATTGTCTTAATTAGAAATTTTGCTGTCGAATAAGGAGTATTTTTTTTATTCCCTTGTGAATTATCGATACATTTATAGAATAGATCTAGATTAATATATCGTACATTGACCTCGAATGTGACACAAGGGCATCCATTTTGAAACTAAGTGAATATTTTCATAACAACTGGTTGGCACCGAAGACTCAATCCCTTGAAAAGTGTCAGTTCATTGATGCTATGTGAGTGATATCAAAATTATCATATCGAAACCTTTTTATCACACATTTTGAAAAAGAAAAATAATAATTTTAACATTGTAAAACATTAATTAAACGTATTAAGCTGTCTCTACTTCACGATGGAATTCACAATGATATTCCACTGGTCATATTGAAGGCCAATACTAAATGTTGAAATAGTGTAAAGCGTTTCATTATATGTTTAACAAATGCATGATACCCAATTAAATGATTTTTTCTAAATCAGGCAGAAAAATGGGGGGTCCGTGTGCTTACTTTTTTGCCCCATTTCAATATTTGTTATTTTTCAGTATTTTCGAATAAAAAATAATTGTGCTCAAATCACCATTAAATGTAAAAATAAAGAGACAAACGTGTATCATATCACACATTAATGCTCAATATTTTAATTACCACGAACCCAGTAAAGATTTACAGCAAAAATTACCTCGATACAGCTAAAAATACTGGCGCAGTGATGATTTAAGTAAAAACAATTTCAGTAAAAAATGGTAAAACTGTGGCTCTACTCAAAGCGAAAAAAGACACAATTTCAAAATGGCCGCCAAATGGGCCATTTCTTAAAATCCCCATATAAAAAAATCTACTAAAGCTAGAAATGTAATTTTTGACAAAATTTGCAACTGGTAACTTCCTTCAGATATTGATAGATTTTATTTGAAAATCTCATAACTTCTTTGACCTCAGAAGAAACAACCTTAACTACATTTATTATATAACGTTTCCCAGAAGTATCAATCAACTGCAATATCAACCCCGAAATCGGCGTCGAAAAGCACGCGAGGTTACTGGACTCAGTCCAGATACCTCTCGCGAGTCCAGTAATATGTGTCCAAAATAGATCGAGGAAAACTCCCTTTAGATGTGACGTCATAATCACGTTTGACGTCGAGTCGTACCCAAATTTAGCGTAACGGGAGTTTCCTAATTCCATGACGCCGGAATAATCTATTGTGACGTCATTATTATAGTCGGCAACATATATATGGCAGAAGGCAGCAAGTTTACTGCGGTCAACGGTGATCAACTGCAAACTTCAATTTATGGAAAACGTTCGAGAAAGCCAGTTGATGCAGCGATAAAATATTCCGGTTCTACTAGTCTTAAATATTAGCAAGAAGCATTTGGATATTTACCATATACTACATATAATGTATAAACTACTTTTGTAAAAAGAAGATTTGCAAATATCATCCTATTTATTGTAGTAAAGTATTTTTGAAGAGCCGGGTTAATGTCATATAATAAAACAATTATCGACCTATTTTCAGGTGGATACGGTGAGTAATCAACCCTCGAAAATGATATAACCCTCGGCCTCCAGCCTCGGGATATATCACTTACTCGGTTGATAACTCACCGTATCCACCTAAAAATAGGTCGATAATTGTATAATATATTATGCAAAGTCAACAAAATCCTAGTGAAGGCTTACTACCATTTATGACGTCATATCTTGATATTAGCCCAGGCGCTGATATGACGGCGCAGACAGCGCTAGTATCACATGGGCAAAACGTGCATAATCAAAGAAAAAAGTGTGACCAGTACATTTAATTCATTAAGTAACCATGGTAAATGTCTGGCATTGAAATAGTATAATGCCAATCGATTTCTTCGTAGAGGCGACGATTTGACAATACAATCTGGTATATAGTCCATCATGGAGTTCGGTTCTGAAGAACCATCTTTAGCAGAGCCTTCAGTGTCAACGAGAGTTTTACAAAACACTATAATCAAACTAATCTAATCAAAGAATTACATACACCATAGCATAACCCAGTGTCAAAGATCGAAAAGCATGGGATGATCCATTCTCGGTAACCCAGTGTCTAAACTCCACTACGCTCCGTTTATATCAGACCGTAGTCTGATTAACGTGGGTAATTGATGAAGGGGATATTCTGGAATAAGAATAAGTGAAGGAAATTTAGAAAATAAGTACAATAAAATCACACATAAGAAATGCTTCTTATTTATGGATTGTTATGAGTACACGAATTTTACATATTAAGTATCGTGAAACTGGAAGGTAGAGAGTAACATACAACTCAGTCCTAGGTGAAGTTTATTGTCATCGGGTAGGAATATCTAACCAAAACTGTGACGGATTATTCGGAATCATGTGACGATAATAGTTTCAAATAATACAAAAATACAATAAACACATCAAATTAATCAATAACTATGTTCAAATTATTTTTTTAAAAATCAAGATAACAGTGTTACCTTCACAATTTATTTTATCATACGGAAATCCCTTGACAATGAAGTCTCCCAATATTGAATGTTGTCATGGATAAGATGATACAGTTTTCCCCGGACAGGGACATCCGCATTTTTAGCGGTGTAAGATTTTTTCTATCTCAGCCAAGGGTAAAGACAAGCTACACGAGATCTTTGCACGTGCTCATATAGGGTAAGAGAAAAATTAATCATTCACCTTCTTTGGGATGAGACAGGAGATATCGACCCTCTGGATAAGATCGTACCCTCGGGTTGAGATTGTCCTGTCTCATCCCACAGGATGTAAAAAAAAATATTACTTTTATAAAATTTCCAAATTACATATTTACACTCCAGACGTCCGTCTTATCAACCGTTTTCAGCTTTGGATTTTCTATAAGTCTTACGATGTCTGTCGGATTAAGTATGTTAGTTTCCATGGGCAAAACGCCATCGTTTAGAGTTCTGCAGTTAATACATTACCATATTAGATTGGCATGGTGGTAGCTTTATCTTTAGTTACTGGTCGTGGAAATGGTGGCCACGTTACCTTGGAAACAGACGATACAAAGTTCATCTACAACAGTTCACAGCTATTTCGTTAGATAGTCACAAACTTTTTCTATGCGATAAATTCTTTATTGCCATCACGCTCATATTTTTGCCATCAAAGATCACCTGATCCTTTAGATTGACCTGTCTTTGACTAAGTCGATTTGCTTGCGAAGACTGTTAATTTTATGCTATATCTTCTATCATGAAACATTTATTCGAGGTTTGCACTCTGCAATAGAACGTGTCAAATAAAAGGCCGGCTGTACTGGCACCAGCTGTAATTATTAGGGGTTGGTTCTCACGACTAAAATCCCTGTTGTTAGCAGATGATTTGGTATCTGGAAATTGGGTGTGCTGCTTGTGTACTCTTACTCGTGTTCTTAATATAGTGACAGTTTATTCAATGTAAAACTCATTGCAACCTGGGCATACAGTTATAATATCTTTTTTTGGTTCTCAAGTCCTATTAGCATTGCCGTTGAATTTAGATCCTCTTGATCTCATATAGTTGTCTACAGAATACACATATCCCTGAAGAACAGTTGGGATGTTACATGTTAACCCTGGGATTATATTGATTATGGAAATCCTCGTGATGTGATTCGCGATCTTTTTCTGACTAAGTCTGGGCGATGGACCAACGCCTCATAAAAGCCGTTGCTCGTTAAGCCCGAGCATGTGATTTAGTTAACAAATTCTTCTATAAATTGTACTTTGTTATCACGCTATGGATATGTCTCTTATTTGATCTTGTAATATATTGACTTTAAGTCGTCCCTTGCATAGCAATTTTAATTAACATGGTCGCTTTAAAACGTCATTGAATTACTAATTCGTGCTTATCATGTGATTTACCATGCGAATTAATCAAGTGGGAGTTGTTTTATGTTTTCCCCAGTGGCTTATTAATCATTATTGTTTTTGGTGGTTAATATTCACATTCACTTGTCACCTTTACTGCATATACTAACCAAACCAAAGTGAAGTTTATGGGAGTTTCTACCACAATAGCCAGTGTTATTCAACTCTCAGGGTATCAAATGAACGATGCAGCTGTTGATTAACAATTTGTTTATACCACACGTGGTATAAACTCTGTACGCATTCTGATTGGCTGACACGATGAACTTTGACCGAACTACGTCTTTCTGAGTGTCGTGTCATCATTTGTTGACGTCATCAATAATCGAGTGACGTCATGCTATGCTGTGATCGCCGCTTGACGCCAAAACTGCTGTTGGATAGCGTACTTATCCTCGTCGTATTTCTATCGGCTAAAAGCGAATATAATTGTGGTAGAAACAGGTCACACGACTCGTGGCTGTTGGATATGGAATTTATTCCACACTCGTAAGTTATTTTTTAAAAGTTACAAAAGACACTCGCTAAAGCTCGTGTCTTTTGTAACTTTTAAAAAATAACTCACTCGTGTGGAATAAATTCCATATCCAACAGCCACTCGTTGTTTAACCTCTATATAACTGATACCCAAAACGTAACCATTTAGGCGTCACTAGTGTTAACATGGTAACATCAACTGATCAACGTCAAAATGGCTGTTCCATCTTGTTGATTAAATCGTCGTTAATAAACGGTTTTCCTGGGTTTTTTTTTTTTTTTTAGTTTTTTTACTTTTTACTTTAAAAAATTAGTGCAGAGACCCCCAAAATAACTTTAAAATGTAAATATAAGTATTAAACCATCTTCCTATGAAATGTATGGTCTATATAAATGTCAGAGCTTTACAGGCAATCATCTCATAATGCGCTTGCTAGCGCATGAGATGATTGTCTGCAAAGCGCTGACATCTATATAGACCATAGATTACACAGGAAGATGGTATAATGCTTAAATATTGTACTACGTGATCAAACGAGTATGATGGTGGTGACACCAACTTGATCAGCATTGAGATATTACATATTGCGCCCGCTCTTAGATATTGCTTAGAACGCTGTATGGAGAAAAAAGAACATCCACAAAAATTCCGTAATTCTGATCTTTTGATTAAGATTACTCGAAAAGAATATTATAGAATATCATGCCCCAGTTAAGATAATATGGAAAAGAGCATCGAATGACTGAAAATATATCCTTACCGTAAATGAATTATATACCATAATATTATTGATCAACGTTTCTGTCTAGACGGAAATATGTGATAACGCCATTTGTCTCCATATGAACCTAATGGTTGTTTGTCTCCTGTAATATCAGATTATAAACGGATTGACTAGCTTTTCTACTGGGATATTCTTTCCGAGATTCTGTTTCCGAGTTGAGATGCTTACATTCCGATTTCGCCGTACTTGACGAAGTTGACCATAATCCTCTTGTTTGTCTGGCGTGCATTGGCGGTGCTTTACAGACAGTTTAATACATTGATGGAACTAATACGCGGCCAAGGTTAGGTGTGTAAGCACCATGCTAGCATGGTCAGCTTCAGCTTAGCCAATTAAATCAAACAAATGTCACATCACTCTAGTTTCTAGATATACAGAGGTAAAACTGAAAAAATGTCTTGGCAATAGATACAATCATATTTATTTTGGGAATAGTAAGCGAGTAGACAATCCTGAAAAAATTATCTAGATTTCAAATCACTGTACATGTTTCCATTATCATGATATGTTTTGGAATATTGGGATTTAAGCATTTCCGATTTCAAATCACTGTACATGTTTCCATTATCATGATATGTTTTGGAATATTGCGATTTAAGCATTTCCGAAAAGTCTGGAGTTTTGGCCGCAACACCAGCTGATCCTCAAACGGCACCATAAAGCAGTTTTCTTGCACGATTAAAACTGCTTTTCCTTTCTTTTAACGTTTACTTGCAGGCGACATCATCTCTTTTAACTACTTTCGTACGCAAAAACATATATTTAGGCATAATTGTAATCGGAAACAGTTTTTAAACGCAACGTTTTCTGGTATAAACTATTTTCGACAACAGAATTGTACATGTACCAAAGTCGCCAGCATATGTATTGATCTTGTCTTGGACAATATGGAACACAATACTTGTGCCTTTAATTTGTACCTTATAACATTGAGCAGCCCTATCTTTAAAATCTCATTTGATAGCTGTCAACCATTAAAACTCATTTTACAGTAACATGAGTGTACTAGGAGAATGGCAACCTCATATTTTTGTTATATTGGGTATCCATCTTCATAGCCAGACGTTAATTTCCCTGCCTGTGATATGACTTTTCTCTACCACAATATGTGGGTGTTATTCAGGTATCAGGGTATCAAATAAACTTTGTAGCTGTAGCACGTGGGCATTCTGATTGGCTGACACAGTGGACTTTGATCGAACTACCTTTTCCTGAGTGTTACGTCACTTCCTGTCGACGTCATTAGTCATCGTCATATTGTTGCGCTCTGACCGCGACTTTCATGCGGGAACAGGTCGTGGCGTTAGCATATCCACAGATATCTGCATTTGATAAACACTAACAAAGCCTAATGGCATGAACGTAATTAAAATTTATGCTCTTTACGGTACATTGAAGTTGAAGCCTTAAGTGATGACGTACTGTAGAATCTTGACGATCGTGTGAAACTCACCATGTATGTATATATTTATGTCTGAGGTAGCGAAAAATATTGTTAATTCGGCTCCAATCCTTTTAAAGTACAAAACTCCTATCCTTTTATAGTACTTTTATGTATACAACTGTCAATCAAACGTTTAAATAGAAGGGTTCTGTCTATACTTTTTTTGTCCTGATAATTTGGACCAAGAATCTTTAACGGAATCATTATCTTTTCCAATTGGCTGCTGATGACGGAATGATATAGCAGGCTTTTTATTTGATCGCATGACCTGAGGGTACGACTCTTAATTCGAGATCAGGAGCCATCTCTAATTTTCCTTTCATGCACTCTTATATCTGAAAAGTTTTCAAACCATCCTTTTGAGTGGCAATTATTGTTTTTGTTCACAATGGCGGGTTTCGTGTCACCCCCACTTAGACTAATATAATTTTGACAAGTTTTATTGTACATGTGTATATATAATAATGATTGTGATTCCTAATATTTTCATGATAATGCATATCATGTGGCGGTTTTTGGGTCAGCCTCACTTAGGCTAGCATAATGTTTTTTACAAGTTTATTGTTTAGTTGTTGCGATGTAGTTGCTATTAGTGTATGCTTGCAACTAATTTGCAATGATAATCGTTAATTCTTGGTTTAATTCACATGGTGGATCATTTACAATAAATTTAAATGTCATCCTTTTTAGGGTGGCCATTTTAATTTCATTTAGGTATAAAAGTTTAATATTATATAACTAAATGTATTTTGTATACGTTTCACTGTCAATGATACTTTTAGCGAATTTCTCTCTCTACCTTACAGGAGGATGCACCTTAGATATATTGTCAGATATAAATGATCAAGCTGATCTAGTACACTCTAACCTGTGTAAAATCAATGTCTATTGACTGTTCCGACTGACCACTGCTGTCACACGCTGACATAAAGGTCAAGCAAATGTCCAGCTAAAGTTAATCTCAACTCCATATAGCTTAGTCTCCGACCTGAAGGGCGCCTCGAGCCGATGCCAGTAGAGCACTATAGCGCCACACAAACAACAGACCACCTCAGTATTGATTGGATTTCAGTACGAGTGTATCAAGATGGATGACAATTCTTTAGAAATAATCGGGATGTCTACACTGATATATATATATGGACATAAGTTGTGGCAAGAGGATTATATATGTCAAATCCAAACACATAACAAATTCTCCGTATATTTAGGAAGGATATTATCTGATTTAAAGGATACTTCCGCTATCAATGGATTCGCCTTATATCAAAATAATGAAATCCCTTCACATAAACTTCCCCTAGAGATGATTGCCTGCCTGACTTTGTTCATCCGCCGTATTCAATATTTAGATCACATTGGTTCCCAGGGAAATCTGCCGATGACCTTGACCTTTCTGTAACATGGAGTGTTGATGGAATGCATAGGATGTGTGATTGATAACAATTCTCACTTCTAATTAAAGGAAATTCAGTGTAAGGGCACATTAAAATTGGCAAATATATCGGAAACAAACCTGTTCTAATGAAAATTAGATTTGTTGGTTTTACTGTGATATGCCAGAAAAGCCCATGGTGATGAAATGTGTGTGGAATATTCAAACTCGCTTGCTGTCCGTCATTACATGTTGTGGTCGGACGTCTTGTTTACTGAAACCGAGCTTTTGCTCTTGGAGTAAAGTCTAGTTTCACTCTAACAGTAGTGTGTTTACTTTATTGACCTTATTAGGGAAATTGTCTTGCCTAAAAATTATTTCATAAACTCTTCAGTAGTTATGTATTTCATTTGTTTAAAGTACGTGGCATTGGTTCGGATAATGGTACAGCGTACATGTTATACCTTCTTAATACCATTTCCATTTTGAACGGTGTCAATTTAAATACTAACAATGACGTGAAATTGATCAATATTTTATGTTATATGTTTCGTAAGGAACGTAGAACAATACATTTATGCCATATTTTGCTTCTTCGTTATGTAACAGAATTTGCCTGACTGAATTGTCTTTTTAAATACAAGTTCGAACGGAAAGTATAAAATACAAATATATACTAACCCAGTATATTATAAAACCATTGTTTTTTGTTTCGTTTGTTTCTGTTTGTTTGTTAATATATACTGTATCACATTTTCATTGTGATACACTGTACATGTGAATTCTCTCAGTCATGCATTAAATATTCAATTTTGAATTTGAATTTTCTCTTTTTTGTATTCATCATTTTTAAGCATTTTAATTGTTATCCATAGCATGGCATATAGTGATGTCCGAAATATGGAAAATCTACCGGTTTTCGAGTCGAAATCATAATAAACCATTGTGTAGACACATTTTATGAAGTAAAAATAGGTTTCTAGCCGATTTAGAGTTTTTCTGTATATGGGGTAAAATATCTGTCTAAGAACTTTTACTGATCACACTTTAATGTTTTACAAAACTGCAAAGAATAAGAGGTTATTTAGCCAAATTCCATAACCTCTCCCCCTCGTGTGGAGTTGTTGAACAAATGTTATAGATTGACCTTTTCTTGATGGGGTTTCTCGTAAGAACTATAACTCATTTATCTCTACCATCATGCCATTCTGAAACATTTACATTATTTTCATCTCTATCTAACTAATCTGCTATTAAACCGATTAATTTTCCTTGTTACAAGGAATACAAATTACACATGCATGCTAACCAATACTTGTTTAATACAATATCTCCCCAAAGCTTCTTTAGCTGTAACATTGATAACAAAAACACTTTGGTTAGATATATTCTATCAACTAAGCCTTGAATTCATGCTTTCAATATGGGTTTACACTGTATGTTAGTATGTTAAACGTACACTTATATTAACATATTATATAATGATAGAAAAATGCACAGTGTTTAGTGAAATATATATCAGAATAAATCCGAACAACACATTAGTTGTCATATTTTTGACATGCATTTTTGTGTAACCTACATTGGATGTTCTAACATAGCCAATATGGTGCGTGTTAGCACACCATGATAAATATGCTGGAACATCCAATGTATGTTACATACAAACGCATACCACAAATATGACAACCAATGCTTAATTATTTACGTTATAATTATGCTGGATATAATTCTACCCAATGTATACATTAATATAAAAAATACAGTTCAGTTTAGGTTTGGAAAGTTTGATAAAATGCATTTTTTATTTCTTCATTTAGATTTTCCGAATAAAGTTTATAATAGGAAAAAAATGCTGAATGCATTCTTTTCGCAAATGTCCAAAAGATTACTTAGTTTGATTTTTTTGTGCTCTGAAAATTGGATGTGTTGCTTGTGTACTCATACTCTTTATCGAGTTCCTAATTTAGTGTCAGTTTCTCCAATGCAGTACTGGTTGCAACCTTTGAGACATATAGATTGATTATTTTGGGATCTATCCGTTTTTCTTCGCGAGAGGTAATGGTTACAATTGATTCATTTTGTAATTATCATGTTCCGTGCTGAATTGTCAAAGGTCCGGTACATCAACATATTGTAATTAGAGATCAGATTAGGCCCAGTTGTTCAAAGGGTGATTAGGTTAATAACAGTTTAACGACAATTTTCAAATCAAGATTAAATAATTTCTGGTAATACAAATTTTACAAAATTGTATGAGGATCTTAAGAACTTCATTCGGTCCTTACTTGCTGAGTTAAGTGAAGATATAATCAAAGGTTTTACAGTACATGAGAAATGTAAATTTCACCAATAATGTGATTAAGCTAATCATGCTTTAACAACGAGGCTCTGGATTATATTGTTTTTGCTCATTTAATTTCCCCTGACTTCGTATTCCAATTAAACTCGATAATTCAATTTGTTTGCTTTTGAACACGACCACAAGATGCAGATTTTTTTAATCCCCAAAATCAATCATTGTTTTAAACGTGCCCTGCAATCATTGTACCATCGACTGACCGCGAATGTATTTCTACCCACCAAGTGATTCGAAGGTCCCGGATATACAAAGGTAAATACGACAATTCCATCCATGTCAAGTATTTTCATTTGAATATATTTTCATATCGATCAAATTTAAGAATATTTTAACCTTATTTCAGTGAATTCTCACACTGATATAACCCATTGTTTTCGTGACCTCTTGAATTCTGATGAAGGTATTAGTACGCCAGCGTCACATTTTATCTTTATTTAAGTTTTACGCCCGATTCTTACTTGTGTGCCTTTAATGTATCATTATAAGACATGCAACAAGTCGAAGATGAATTATCTTAGTGTCATAACATAGCATTGGTATTTATCATCAAACTTGAGTTGTATCGTACTGTAATGTACTTTATGCTAAAAAATTTCTATTAACAATAATCACAATTTCTTAATACCGCAGTGTGCTTTTCTTATTTTTCTTATATTTTCATAAGTGATTCAGACCGTTAAAATAGCTGATAAATTGATAATTGCAAAGTTTGTGACCAAGTTTGACAAATGTAAATTACAAATCATTCGTGGCGATGACCTTTAAAGCCAAATCAACTTTAAAGTAAACATAACACAGAGACAATGTGTGAAGTATAACAAGTCCAATGCTCCTTTGCCAGCTACCAAAATTCCATGACAAAAGAAATTGTCTCCAAATAGGAATCTGTATCAACGTACACAAAAAATCACACCACGATAAATCAGTAAGTAACTGTCGGTTACATTCGTACTTGTCAAAAAATAATAGTTATTGAATATTCCATGTACATTATGTAAATAATCGCATGTTTGCAAGTTGTTGGTTACTGGCCACTTATTCTCAAGCAGTCCATACTTATATTTGTCTCACTGGTGTATACACTTTCCGATCTAGCGAAGCAGTCATTCGAGGACAATATGGGCGGACAACCACACCATAGGGATACACATTAACATTTTCTTCTATTTTCTGAAAAAAAAGAAATGCTGAAACCATTGGGTTTTGGGAAAATGTTTAAATACAAGTCATAAAATAGTAATTCGAATTTGTATAGTGGCTGCTGAGAAATGACAAATGAAGTCTTGATCAGACGAAGACAACTGTATTGTGAAATACACAATATCATCGAATTTGTAAAACGCGCTGTTGCCTCCGGAATCAAACAGGTATTTCATAAATATTCCATGGAAGCTCATACGCGATATCGTCGATCACAACTAGAAACAACCATGCAGAGAGGATTGAACCATGACTGATACCTTGCGTGACGCATTATGTGTTTCACAGCTTTCCACTGCAATAGCTTTTACACCTTGGAACGACAAAAATCTCCGTGTTTCAGAGTTTACGTTCAGATGATATGATGTGTAAAACAAACATGGTATCCATACACTATCAAAAGCTTGGTGGTTATCAGGGAACGCTACGCACGAGGTAGACGGGACCACATTATATCTTTTGTGTAGAATGTAATGTTCCCATGTGAGTTTATTGATAATCGAAATCTCTGTAGCTCTTTACATTAAGTCTATCTTTCTTATTACCTTTGGAAAGAGTCATCCCTATTCCTTTTTTGAAATGTTCGGGACAGATTTCGTGTTGCACGATAGAATCATTAACCTTCACTGACAGCCCGAAGACAATATCGGATGCACGCTTCAAATGTTCAAGAGTTTTTTAATGGTGATCGGCTGCTTTCCCTCTCTTCATTAATTTCAGTTCA
This sequence comes from Argopecten irradians, assembly GCF_041381155.1. Taxonomy (NCBI): domain Eukaryota; kingdom Metazoa; phylum Mollusca; class Bivalvia; order Pectinida; family Pectinidae; genus Argopecten; species Argopecten irradians. Next base: position 22,607,358 of record NC_091139.1, read on the forward strand.
AACATTTTCTCATCCTCAATACTTGATGTATCCATGATCATTTTGACATCACTATAAGTCTAATGGAGTAGATATTTTTCGGCACTGGATTTGCAGCCTTCATTAAAGTGGGCCATAATAAGCTTTGTAATGTTGAGACCAAATAACTCTTAGTTTATCCGCATCTCGCACGATTTCCTCATCAGCACATAGTTCTCTGCACAACTCTTTTCTGACAACTTTTGATCTTATAGCTTTATAGCTTACACCGGTCTGTGTTCTGTTTCTTGAATATTAAGGTAAGGTTCTCTAGCACTGTCCGATTGAAGGATCGCCAGCTGTCTATCATACCGCACGTGACTTTGCATTTTGTATTGTCTATGCTACGATTTTTGCATCGATATTGAATAGGTACACGTGCGATTGTGAACACGAGGCGTGGCTATATTGCACCTGGTGATCGGTCAATGCTGAATAGATGTTTAGCCTTTTGTTTTTTTAGTCAGCGAAAGATTTGTAATGAAAGCCGCTAGGATCTCAGCTATCAGCTTTCTGAAGGGCACGTTTGTCACGCATCGTCTTATGTCTTAAGTCTCAACGTTCCAGTGTTTTCAATGTGTTTTTAAGGCTTGAATGTTTCTGTGGTATAGTATAGTAGATAATAAATCTTGTAAGGAAAAGGTCAATACACACTCGGAAGATGGATTACAACAAATCACTTCTCTTTGTATGTGTAGTCTAAAGTCTAAAAGCGTGGTAATGATCTGGCGTTACGCGTTTCCAGTTGACTGCAGACATTTTGGACTGCCTCGGAGTAAGTTTTGGTCTGCTGGACGGAATATGGAGTGTTGCCTTATTGGTAAATGGTCGATTCCGTTCTATGTAATGTTTATGTAGTCCGGTCCTGCAGCCCAAGACAGACTATTTAATAGATGAAATTTGGCGCTATTACATAATCGTCATTCTTCTGTCATTTGCGTGTTTGTGATTTTTTATCCATAATTTTTCGAAAAGCATTAATGCTTCCTGTTAAGAACGCTGTCGTTCATATATTTGTTTTTCCAAGATTTCGAGAGTGTTTCTATATAATTAGTTTTACTAGAGTTGGCTTAAGGCAATGATACTCCTATTACATACATTTTCATCTCATCACAGTCGATCACAATGCTAATTAGTCGTGAGTTGTAATCCTCTATGTAATTAGTCCGGTTTTACACATGAAGCGAATCCTAATTTACGTGACTGCAGTAATATGTCATCTGTCAAACCAACGGCGTCACAAGAACGACAATAATATTCTGGGAATCGGCTTGTTCTGGTAAAGCCATGTTTCTGTTAATTCACATACAACTCCATATATAACTCCATGTGCATTCTAATCAGCAATGTTATATATGCATGGACTTGAAGCAATTACCAATGAAGTTAATACCAACATAGCAGGACAACGCTTCGTATTGTCAGCATTCATCATTTTGTCTACTTGCTGCTGTTTTCCATTCTTTAACCCTTTTATCAGATGGCCAATAACAACTTCGATCATTCATCTTCCGTTGCAGTTTGCGCCGTAGCGTGTAATTTGGAGGAACTCATCGATTACCTTCCTTCTTTTTCAGAACATGGAAAAGGGTAACAATTATTCAACGAGATAGAGAGTATTCCTTTATTATTATAATTTTGAACGATTCTCGATTTTCGCATCGCCATTTATTCTACACTGAAATCTTAACGGATGCAAACGCTGTGTGACCATGATTTATCAGAAAGATGGCGTCCGAATCCGGACAGATTAAAGTCCGTTTCCTTAATTGGTTTTAATATTACTTTAACAAGCAAATGCTTGTAACACACGGATCAAGCGTCTGATTCAAGCGTCTTGCTACATGATTAACCTCCACGAAACTGCAAGATGGCGTGAATTGTTTATGAATCCAATGCTACGCCTCATGCGGGGTAGCAAAAACTGAGCTTTCGATATATAGGATCTTAAATGAGTGTTTATTTCATAAAATTTCATATGAAATGAACACAAAGTTATAGATTTAAGATACATTTTATCACATAATAACAAATACCTACACAACAAAGAATTTCGCGTCAAAATGTAATCCGAAAATCCAGCAGAGGCCGCCATTTGTCCCGCCGTTCTCGTAATCCTGACGTCAAGGCATTTTTCCTGACGTCATTATATTGTTTCTGTCTGACGTCACAATGAAAGTCCAGCCAATGAAAATCGCTCCAGGTCATATTACAATAGTAACATACGCAAAAATATTACACGGGGGATATCACTGGATATCAGGTGGATTATGTCATAAATTTGCTTTATTTTCAATATTCATCATCTTTTTACAAAACTGGGTAGATCTGAGTATAGTTATTGACTTTAAAATCACTGAAGAATCAGGGACTATCTCCAGCAGCGCTCTGGTTTCTCTGAAAGTAGAAGTTTCTACAAAAGTTACATTTATAAAGGCCAAGATTCTGATTATTGTTTACTTGCCTTCGGCTTGCCGAATACACAGGTAGGCGGAATAATTATATCAAGAATGGAAAAACAGAAATACGTGCTGTCTTCCACAGACAGAATCTGTTTTACGAATGGATTGATTCAGTAACTCAGGTTGGTCACTACCGGTAACATGCTTCTGCCATGCAGCAAAAGCGAGCCTAGGACCGATTAGTTTACATTGCTCAATTATCACAGGTACAACATTGTTTATATATGTCCTATTTGTCCCATAGACATCCAAATGTACAGACAGTGTATATAGAAGATGACTTGATTGATGGAATAATTTAAGCAGATTCCACTAAATAATTCATTTTAATGAAAGCCAATGTGTACTAGCAGACTACTACCTAGTTCCCATGACCGGCGTAGTACACATCTTGCCGCTCATTCAGTAATTATATCATAAGTTACAAGCCCCCAGGTAATAAATTAGCGATTTTACATGGCGCTGAAACACCCACATTATGTGATTACAGTTTGAAAGTGATGTCTATACTAGCTGCAATATTTGTAGCTCAAAAGACTTTTCACGGATAATGTTGTCCTCTTTAGGGCTACTATCAATAGTTTTAGGTCCTATTTTCATTTTAATTGTCTCTATATCGTTGCAATATTCTTTGCGGGGCAGAAAAGTGCATCACAATCCTTGATTTTATTTCTGTAATGATATTACCTACTCTTTATATATATATATCAATATCAATTATATATAAACCAGATAAATTAGTTCAAATAGTACATATTTTATGGATAAATGTTATTCTACCCGGAATATTTACCCTGATGGACTTTCAGAATTGGTTTACGTGTAATGATATCCGAATGGTTTTTTTTAATTTTAACTATGCTTTGGGGTCTATTCCGTCTTTGCATATTACAGAGTTAGCTCCTGTGCGGGTATGTATCAATTGATACGTCATTATTTTGTGAGTTCAATTCTCGTCGTTTCCGTTGGCGTAACGCTCGCAAACACATGACGTCATCATCAATACCTACCCACTAGGTTAGATAACTATTGTTATATGCAAAACAGAATATAACCTAACACTACATTTTTCTATTAACAGATTGTGAAATCAATGCTATTGAACTGTGTGGCATTGAACGAAATCCTGTACGAATCTGAGAGACCAGTCCTTCTTACTGTCACGGCAGCCACCAAAGGAGTTTTTTCTGTATCCTTTCTAGCTAGAAGTATTAGTGGCAGTCTCAGTTATGACACTGCTTTTCATATTGCTTTTCAATGTATTCCGACATGAGCCATTTATATTTTTTGATCTAATGCCGATGTCGATAAAGATGGGTTCCGTATAATTTGCACTCTGACTTTCGTCTTGCTAAAGGAATAGAAAATATATATAGTTCCTCAACGATTTGTTTATACAACATTTACGAAGTTTTCATCATATGCTAGAAATTGCTATTGGACAATTTGATGGGTTGACCAACAAGGAATTGCTGTCAAGGTCATTTATATTAACAAACTTTTAAGTAATCTATCTCAACATGCTACAGGTCCAATATCAGGTCTCTAGGCCTTTCAGAACGTAACAAAGTGCCATTTGAAGGACAGTGTACATGTTACAGTTAAATGTAAAATGAATTGTGAATTCAATTATGTTATTTTTGTTTTAATATGTAGAAATTGTTAGACTAGTTTTACAGTGTCCTAACAGGTATTGAGTTGCGAACTGGAATGACGTACCGACCATCTTAGATTTTTAGCTGTTAGTAAGCATATATACGAATGTTCTAACGGAGAAATTAAATGTGTTCCCATTTGTAAAATGAGTACTGCTGATGTTATGAAATTTGAGGCGAAAGAGCCTGAATTTATCAGATATCTGAAACTCACATTGAATACTAATCCTTTGTTTCAATGAATATTCACTAGTTTAACAACAAAGCCACGGGTATTGAATTATCCGTTTTAGTGTTTAAAAAACACTTAAAATGCGGGACCAATCTCAGAGTACATATCAAATCTAAAGGTGTGTACGTTTAAGTTTACAATTACGAATATAACATTGTAAATGATAGTCTGAACGGCCATAGAAGGTATTTCGCAATTGTCTGGATAGTTTCCAAATTTTGTTTAGACAGTGTTAAATCTGCTCTCTTGCTCATTGTTGACTGACATGATTGATTTGCTCAAGGTTACGCCAAGGTTATTTTGTTATTGTTATCCTTAACTGTGCTCAGGTGAATTTTCTTTATTTTTGTTTGTTTGACTGTGTGGTGAGTTTTTTTCTACAATTGAAACAGATAATCAATGTATATTATTCTTATTTGTAGGAATTAAGTTTTATAATTGAAATAAAGTCTAGGTCATTCTATTTTGAGATGGTTGTGTTTCTGCTGTACATTATGTCAAACATCAGAAATGTATTTTTGAAAGTAGAAATTCAATCCAAATTTAGTTAGTTAAATGTCTTCTCCTTTTCTCGTTTTGTTAATGGTTTCAAAATTAAAATGATTAAAAGCCCGTTACGTTTCCGAAACAACAATTAAAGGTTTCTTTAAAATAATAATGACACAAGAAAATGGACATTGATAATAAAGAGGAGGTCAATAACGTTCGTTGTAGAAATTAACATTGGGTTTACTTTAATGAAATTGTTCAGAATGTGGTGTTAACGATGTTGCGGCTGTACGAAATTAAAAGCCGTTTTGGTTAGGGTTGATCAAATATAATCGCAAGACTTTTCTGAAAGTGATATACCTTTCATCTAGTGATACCAAATAATTTTGATTGATGAATTTATTTTAGGGAGAAGTTGACTTGTTGCTTAACACTTATATGGAAGAGGATGCTGAGAAATTTGCAACACTGATAGAACTATATACCAAAAATCAGGATTATGTTATACAGGTGAGTCGGTCGAGAGATATCTATCAAAATAAAGCTATTTATATACGAGGTAGTTTTAATGTCGTTATCAGAAAGAAATACTTTGAGATTTTTCTATCTATAGAGTGTTGTCGTCTCAAAATATTGTGATAACGAGAGTTCCAATGACCCACACAAATTGCTTATCAATTCGGGCTTAATTTTTTTTCAAAAACTGGAATTTGAGAAATACAAATATCCACAAGTACATTCTTGCCTCGCGATTGTTATGATGGTTTTCATGAAAACTAATGCTACATTTGTGTGACTTTAAGTTTTTATATACATGACAAAATTCCGATAGACATTTTCCAAAGCTGTTGTTAGTTCTGAACGCGAAGGAAACCCTACACACTACTAGATCAGAAACAATGTCTATCATTGTCAGGTCTTTACCTTGGGCAAATTATATCAGCTTCCTATGCTCGCAACACGTACGGCAGATCAAAACACATGCTACTTTATTGTCTGCAAATCTAATTGGGAATTTGACTATGAACAGCTACGGGACATTTATTGCTGCAGCTGGTGGTTTCCTAGAATATTCTGTTCATCTCCGTCGGCATCTAACTAATGTTACAAATACAAGGCTTTGTTTGTCACCACTCGTCAATAGCGGAGACGTAAACAGAATCTGGAGCTCTGTCAGGCATACAAAAATGTATTCAAATGTTATGCCTAATATTGATTTTAATCTGCATTTGTTATTAAGTTGTCTTATGAATTCATGATTATGCATGAATAGGAGGTCCGTTATTTTTGCTTTGATGGTTTCCTTTAATGTTTCATTCTATTTTCAACCTAGATCAGAGAAATTTTTAAAGGTTGTGTTATAATTATCATTGAATTTTGCCTGAGAGCCAATTTAACAACACCCATGCGTCTTTTGTACTACTATGACATAGAGCGTGTAAGATAAGTTTAAAACATTAGACAGCTCCTAGGAGCCTATCTTCAATGGAGCACGGAAATGTGGAAATACGTTACAATAGAACATCAGGTCAATTGATATACCTTTTTAAGTGACCTTTTTATTTTGAATATTAATCAAAATACCTGTTGGTGCAATAATGTAAAATGACGTTTCTATTGACAGGGTACAATGGCAGAACGGCTCTGTGTGATGTTGTCAGCCCCGTATCTACATCGAATGCTTCAGAGACAGCTCCCCAAATCTTCTCAGCAGCGACACACCAACCACAACTTCTGTCTATGTGAATTTATAGAAATTTTCATTGAGGACATCTTTGGGTGCATTACGAAAAAAAAGATGGCGAAGACACTTCGTCTAGTTTTACACAAACATCTCAATTTTTATGCGAAGAAGGAATCACTGCGGAAATATCAGGATAAATTGGCAATCAATGAAGACTTTAGCTTTGTTTCAACATGATAAATTATATATGTTGCACATTAAACATTTGTATAATATCACAATAGCGTTTTTTAATTGTTTGTTTTTAGAGGATACCATTTCAGGTAGAAATTCCTATTTTTTCCGTTTTACTATCATTACAAGTTAACCGATATCATAATTCATAAATTATTAAAAAATCAAACAAACCAGACATCAAATGATATGTGAAACTTCATTTTGTACACTTACACATCAACAAGTCTTCAGTGCTTATAAATAAAATGAGTATTAATTAATTAGTTTATGTTTCTGTCAGTACCTCTTTGTGGCTTTATATTCAACTTAACTTCTCTTATAGCATTAAAGCTATTTATTGATATCACTGATGAAACTTTTGGCAAATAATCATTAAGTAATTCAGAGGGATATCCTGGATAAATGTATTCTTTGTTTATATAATTACTACCCCAAAAATATAGTGGTAATGTGGACATGACGCACATAACGACTATTCTACATGATGGATAATTTGCGAAAAAAGCTGACCAAGATTACATTTTACGGTCTTGGCATAAATAATGTGGTGCAAGGGTATTCTTGTGTGTATTTCGTGTTTGAATGTGTCTGATTTAGTGCTACAATGTCTAATTTGAATTTGTCATCATTTCGGATTCTTTACATGTATGCGAAGACTTAATACAGCCAACGTAATTAACATGCTAATCTACATTTTTAGTATGTATTTGAGAAAAACATTTTTTAATTTCTGTATTAATTATTCATCGTTTGTGATGCTCCACCGCCGACAGAGCATAAATGATATTCATCATTTGAATAATAATTTGCGTTTAAACGTGTATATATATGCCTAATTAGCACAAAAAATAACATAAAATAATTTAGTTCGCCTTTGGTGCATGCGCAATCATTACTTCATTCTTTGTTTTTCATATTTTTAACTTGAAGTAAAATAAGAAGCTCAAACTGTTCAATGGTGGTAATGGTGTAAAGTAAGTAACTTTTGCAACTAAAGAAAAATACTAAATCGTCTGTTCCTGTTTTTGATAGTGAAAAAATACCATTTGTCAGTGGTGGAGCATCTTTAAATTACGTGTTTACTAAAGCTTTCATCTGAAGTGCTGTCCAATATGCTGCCTTTGACAGAACATTATTTACCTGGAGCTGCCCAATAAATACAAACTTATTAGACAAATACTGTTAAATATTGGACTACCAAAGGTAATATATTGGACAGCAACAGTTGAGGTGTGGGAATTCTACTGGATATTGTTAACTGAACAGTAAACAACTTTCAAGTAATACCCGAATGTCTCAATAGTCCATACAATAGCAAGCTACATTTTTGTATATACCGTTTTTATAAAGAAATAGGTCGCCTCGCGCTTTAGTAACGTTCGGTTCACGTCACGTGACCTTTCACATTGAGTTACTTTCTTTCGTTTCACCCCATCTTGTCTAAACGAAGGGAAGTAACTCTCATTGATCAGTATAGCTTTTTTGAAATCCAGTTTATATCTTATTCAATCAGACTGAGTTGTACATTTTTCCTACCTCAATGTATATACTTTTGAGTATGTATAATTCCAAAAATATTGATAATATTAATCGTACCAGGATTACTTGTGCATTGCTTTCTCTGTTTCCTTTAAAACCATTATATATCAGAAAAAAATACTCCTAATGTTGTATCGGTTGTTTTACTGTATTTTTCTTGTCGAGAATATGAAGCAAACTCCAATCACTGTCATTGTTTGGACTTTTTTCTGGTAACTTGACTGAGTGGCTGAAATATGGGAATCTGTTATCAATATGGCGAAGAATTGAATTATGTAAATAACATGTGAAAACCTTCAACGCCCAGTCAATTTAAATAATAGGGATATCAATATATTACCTGTTGAAGTCCAATAAGGAAATTGTGTGCTTGAATCGGCCAGTCCATTTAAATATTAGGGGTTAGGGTCCAAAGTTTCACTAACCTATAGGTGTCCAATATGTTAACAAAGGTATTTGTTTGTACAACTAGCAGTTCAATATTAAAAACAGAGAATGGCTATGTTTTAAGTACATGTACGTAATACCTATACTTAATTTGAAATCAGTTATTTTGAAATATCGTTTAAAACAAGCCGAGTATAGATGTCTTTGTTATCTTTGTATTGTTACATTGTGAAATCGGTTAATTTTATAAATCATTTAATTTGAAAGGGAATATTAGTAAACCATTGTTTTTACATCCCTAATTTGAAAGGCTCCATGACTGGCGCCGATGACCGTCCATCACGGCCCGTACGTTCAACCAAAAGGTAAAATTGGAATGCTGTGGTATACAATACCATTATTGATAGGTTTGGTTGTAGTCCCTAGAGACAATTACTATAGCCTGATAAATGGACAGTGCTTAAAATATAAAAACCCATGATTGCTGCATATGGTCTTGTTGACTGATCGGTCTCGGAATGCAATATGCACTACATGGGGCTGATCCTATCTTCGAGAAATCGATCTCTAGAATTATATCGTTAACTCGTTAAATGATTCGTTAAATAATAAAGGCTCGTGGCTTATCAAATTATTGAACTCGTTTGATAAATTTAATATTTCATAACCACTCTTTATACACAGGACAACTTGTGTTGATATTAACCTTTTCGGACCCTGAAAAAATGGTCTTATGAAACAAATGGATTTTATAGAGAGGTGATCTCTACGGCTGGGTTGATTTTAAAACTTCGTTTTATGAATAACATATTTTGAAATATATTTGTAAGCTCGAATCGCTATCAGTAATGACAATTATTACAATTGCTGATATGCGCCTGTATTCGAAATAGCACACGTGCACACCAATCGGGAGTGGTTATGGGAAAGGCTGTTGTTAAATAGCCATAGCTGGTTTAAAAGACCGTAAACAATCGTATTAGCGTCAATGTAGACCTAAATGGAATAAACCTTTGGTGAGAGGGACACACCTTCGTATTAATTTACCTAAATGTACGATAGACGATATCAGCCGTCTCGTTGCTCGCATTAATGTATGACAGGTTACACACATGTGATCATGAGAGTAACCTGACATATGTATACATACATGACATGTTACTCGCATGTGATGTGAGTGAAAAGACACAACCGCAGAGAAGGGTACAGTACACTTACAAAACCAATTAACACTCCATGGGTAGCATATGTTTAACATTAACAAAAACGATTTTTGATTAATTTTCGTTGTTTTGCCCGTTTAGAAGCAGATCAGACGTTTCTGCGCAAGAATAAAAGAACCAGCCGAACGATATAAGTACAAATAATTGTAATCATTATTTCAGCTTCATTTAATAAACAACACATTGAATTTTGGAGTGTAACTTTAAATCAACTTTTTAATCAAATACGAAATGTATATCCGCTTGTTACGGCTGGTCTCTTGCAGAAACATGTATACCTATGTACATGTATATATGTTTCTGTCTCTTGCGGGAAAACTCAGATCTGCTACTAAACGGGGAAAAAAGAAAACGCTCTACGAAAAATAATCAAAGAAGAAGTTTTAATCTTTTTGTTGACGTGAAACACGTGCTACCCATGGGATGTTAATTGGTTTTGCAAGTGTACTGTACCCTATTCTGCGGTTGTGTCTTGTCACTCACATCACATGAGAGTAACATGTCATGTGTGTTTACCTATGTCAAGTTACTCACATCACATGGAATAATACGTCATGTGTGTTTAACTATGTCAAGTTACTCACATCACATGGAGTGATATGTCATGTGTGTATACATATGTCAGGTTACTTACATCACATGAGAGTAACACGCCATGTGTGTATACTTATGTCACACATGCGAGTATCCTGTCATGCAATTTTAACCATTTTCAAGTTACTCGTATCTCATAAATGCGAGTAAGGTGACGGCTGATATCGGCCATCGTATAAATGGCAGAGTGTTTTGTCACATGCCCATTATGATTGTCTGAAAATTGTCTGAAATTGGCAATAACGGGTAACTTGATTTCAACAAATTTCATTTCAGATAAACATGAAAAGGAACCAAATAACAGGCTAGGCCTAATGGGTAGAACTAAAGAACATCTTTAATTAATAGGTACACGCTGTTTTTTGCATTCACCAAATCCAGATATAGTTAAATGTCATAAAAGCACCGCATGTAATATATTTGTATCAAATATTTACATAGGAATGCTCATGTAGCAGTATTATAATTCAATAATATATACCAGACATATAGTAAAATTGTGATTGGATTTGTGGGCGGTGCGCAAACATAAGTAATGAAATTTTGCATTTTAAAAGACCAAATATGTAAGATAGATAATTTCTTATCGTGGTGTTGGAGAGAAAAAACCTTTCACGATATAAAAATACCAATCCTACATCACATTGTTGTGAAAGAAAAGATGATGTGTACTCAACGTGCTCAATTCACAATTGTAAAATTGACAATTTAACAATAAGAAAGGTTTGGTTTGAAATTGAAGAAAGTTTGAAAATGGATTAGTGTGAACGGATGTAAACGATTAATTATATTGATTTATGACTGGTTTTTTTATACATTTACACAAACACAATATATATACATATAGGGTTCAACTTGTCGATAATGTAATGTGTCTATGTATTAGTCGGTTATTGAAACTGTCACATGTCCTTATATTGCGACTTTTACGTAAAAAAACCTTACAAACATTTTTTCTAATTTATGACCTTAATCCTTATTTAAGTATAATTGACAAAGAGTCGCTATTTCTTATGATTATTTCTTCATTATTTCTTCTGAAAATTTTACATTTTTTTCGCAAAAAAAGTTGTTTTTAATGCGTATTCATTAAAAAAGCTTAGTGTGAAAAGTCTATAACGTCTAACGAATCAGTTTATATAATACATGGATAAAATGTTTCCTTTAGTTGATAACTCCAAGTATTACCCTAATGTCAAACTACATTATATATATTATATATAATTAGATTTTTTTTTAAATTGTTTTTTTTTTTATTTTTCAAAGGACATCAAATTTCTTCATCATCATTGTCCTCCTCCTCATCATCCGCATCATCTTTAAAATAAAAAAATGGTGGTAATAATCTCTCTATATATGTTTGTTTTAGAAACTAAAATGGACCAAAAATCGGTAACTGGTGTATGTAAAAGTGTAATGGTATACAAACTGTAGTTTGATGCGGAAGCAAGGCACCTCTCAACAGCACATATCAACATAATTCACAACAAGGGTATAACTTTTTGTTTGATTGATTGATGTTGATAATAACCATTTTGATTGTTCTATATTGAATATTAAAATACTTTCGCCTGTTTCAACACGTCTGATGAAGATAACAGTGTGGTTATTGACACATCACAAGTAGTAATTCCGTTGGTTGTGTCAAATAACCATTTATATAACATTCTTTACCAACCTGGAGAATCCTCTTCTCATCCGAGTATCTCTGATATAATGGATGAGAAGGATTCTCTGAAATGAAGCCCGAAGGCTAGAGGATTAAAGAATATCGTAAACATTTGCAGTAATTGCGAAATATATTGATCAATACAGTCTGTATATTTATGTAATAGGTTCATAGGATTTTATGAAATGGGTGATATTATGAACACTTTATCCACACATTGACGTCAAAATTAAAATACACCCATTTATACCACGCACAAAGGTTCCACACGAATCTTACCTGATACATCGATTATGTGATAAGGATAGATAAATAAAACAACAACTTTAAACAGTCGTTTACTTGTTTGTTTGTTAATTATTTTATTCAGCTGTTTAGCAGAGAATAAAATACGAATATGATAAAAACAAAACGCAATAAAAGTTTAAACATATGCCACCTATTTACCGTAGGTTTGTAACCTAGTACAGAAAATGGTTGTTGACCCCAGCGGTCGGATTTTGTCTATGTTTATTGTGGCGCACTGTTATAAAACTAATCGTACTTTATATTGACGCCGCCACATAACAAAACCTATTGTGTAAAAAGGGATAAATAAATGTGAACAAATACGTAGGCGGATTATTTATTAGATTACCTGCTTATACCCCAGTGTTTATCTTACAGCTCGGGCGGACAATCGGCTTAGATTGTTTACTGCTTCTTCAATATACTTGCTCAGGTAATATTGCAGTTCGTCAGTATAAACAATTGTTAAATTTAATTAAAGAGACCACGATTCTAATCGAGGCTCAGTATTTATAGCTTGCTAGTCAGACTATACTGTGTGCTACCCACCGGATGGCTGGGTTTATTGTGTGAGTAGTCAGTCGTCCCAGTGTGTCGACGTGAGATCAAAACACAAATAATTTGGACTGAATATACTCATCAAATACATAAAATTTGCGCTTTTTACAAAGCAAAAGAAAATTCAACGTTTTAATTCACGCCTTTATTTGTGAACGATCAGGAAACTTCTCATTTAGATTAGATGGTAACAATTGTTTGAGTGACTACCATGAGCAAACCAGGAAGTTTAGAAGACATTTTTAAGATAGCGACTGGAGTAAAACAGTCATATAACTTTGAAGAAAAGGACATTCCGAAAGGATCTGCTACTTTTCAGTTAGTTGTGACAGATTGTGAGGAAAAGACGAAAAAGCATGATGACGACGAAAACGATAACATTGAAAAACCGAGTGAGGCGTACATGAGTCGCAGAAGGAACACCGTTGGTGAGGCCTATGGTGTTGCCCGTCGAAAGTCTGTTCATTTTGACACACATAGAAAAGCATCACTGATGCCAGGAATGTCAAGGTTTAGAAGTCGCTCCCCTTCACCTAGTCTGGGTGTCGTCATGGAAGGTATGGCAACAAGGACACGTTCACTTTCACCAATGACTCCTACCCAAGGGAGAAGAAACAGTGTCTGCTCACAAGATCTGGCGTTTGGATCTACCAAAGACAGAGAATGTGTAATTCGATGATGGTGTATTTTGAAAAATATGTGATTCTTCGGAAAAAGTGATTCTATTATCTTAATGGTTCACCTACCAGTCTGAGACCGCTAAGTGATGCCGATACGACGTCGGGACATTATGAGGCTCACAGCGCCATACAAGTTATCAGTGTGAAAAAGGTGGCGAGTTGCAAATATTACGAAAATTAATATTGTCTGTGAAGTATAAAGTTTCATTGGCTAAGACTAAAAGACTACAAGGATAGTTTAATGTTTTATACAATGATGTTTTCATTCCTTTTACGACTTACTTGCCTTGTCAAAATAAATGTAGAAAGATTTATTGTTATGTATCACGCACTAGGTAATGTAGTGATTGTTTTATGAGATCTACTGCCATACTGACGTTATCACTGGAAAGATGTTGTATCAGTTTTCTGACATTACTTTCAATTCACATTGCTTGTCTTTTCATGCCTTTTTGACAGATTCAAATTCTATATATCTGAAACTTTGAATATGTATGTGTTCTATTATTTAATGATATAACTAATATTATACCGTATAACCGGTCATTTTCGCGGAGTTGGCATTTCCACGATTTCGCTGCCCGTACCATTGATCTTCCAATACCACTTCCACTTTTGATACACTATAGTTTATACTCCTACACTTTACTTATTTTTGAAATATGATTTTTTTTGTTTTGTTATTAATACAAATAATTGTGTTAAGTTTTTATTATAATGTATGTGCATCAAACATATACTATAAAAAGAGGAAATGGTATTTGAAGAGAAACACTTCATGAAAAACTTCATTCACAACTTGAAAAAAAAATTAGCATAGAAATATGTTTGACACTTGACTAACAAGAAGTCTAAACAAGCATTAAATTACTCTGATTTATTATATACATTTAATGATTATTATCTATAGAAAACATTGCCTAAACTGAGTAATATTCTCGTACTAGAGAAATAGTTTTTTTCATAGAAGTTTTCAACATCATACTTTCAACTTTTAGGGTAATGAGGTTACTATAAATGTATGTAATGATGAATATACACAAAATGTACATACCATGCTTCATTAAACATGGATGCATATCATATTTCGATAGATGTTGAAAGATGGTAAATAAAGTGTCAATTTCACGTATAACATGTTCTTTATTTTGAATATGTTTACATTAAAAGTCGGGTTTATTCAAAGAATCAAACCTTTTATGGATATTTTTTAAGAAAAAAATTATAATCTCCTTTCTATACGTAACTTTAAGTTACAGACGACATGTGCACACATTTAACTTAACAGTTGATCATGGTTAATCTCTAAACACGTTGTTCTATTTCCAACCATAAATAATTAGACGTCTTTTTTAAGTCTTTCTGTCGGTCCCTTGAACTTCGAAACATCGAGGTTCGACTGTATATGGGCCGTAGTTTTCATACTCATGAATCAAGAAAAGCTTTAAATAGTTTTGTTTATCACCAATAATTACAAACATTTTGAGAATTTCAATGCTTACAATGCACGGGTTTTAATTTTACGAGTACAAATAAGAGCTAAGCATTATTTCGGCAGTACTGCCAAAAATTATTATATTTACATCTAAAGTGTAGTGAAATGTGTACATATGGTCGAACTATAAAGCCAAGTTGGGGTCTACAATTTCATTTCACATATCTACAGTAATTAACAATTGTAAAGTAACAACTGCAGGTACATATATATATCTAAACATGTATAAGCCATAAAAACAACAAATGTATAGTGCATAAAGTATGTGTTGTAACTTTTGTTTATGGCAAATCAGACATGTTTGTCCTATTTTCCATTACCCATCTGAATGATTTTCCCAACTTAATTCATCAAACCTGATGGTTTGCAATAGATTACTGAAGAAACAAATAACATGTCAAAATGTTTGCCAAGTTATGACACATATAATTTTGATAAGAGGATGGTCGGGTGGTGTGGTGGTTAAGCCGCTCGCCTTTCACCTAGCCGGCCAGGGTTCGGTCCTCGGCACGGACGTGAGAAGGCATGAGGTCACCTTCCCAATCTCATGGGTTTCATCCGGGCACTCCGGTTCCTTCACACACTAAGACCCCTCGCTAGCTTACATCCAGGCCATCGAAAGTGATTTGCATAAGTTGTATAACTTGTTTCGCAATCGATGTAAAATAAATAAACTTTAATAGCCTCCGGATACTATTGACATTTTATGAAATACGTTTTGCGTTTGATAAATAAGTGAAACATTATAGTGGGACATGTTTATCTAAAACTTTGTTTTTCAACATACACATGTATTTAAGCTTGTATTTTATTACGAGACATTGGACAGGTAAATGTTAGGTGTTGATTTATCGATATTCAGATCGTAGTTATATTACCATTCTATTGTATATCTGTCACAAATGATATTCAAAATTTGTGTAATGGACTGAAAACATACACACACACATTCATATACATATACAACCTGTACAGATAAATTAACCTGTACAAATTAACCGTCAGTGTATTGTTTGTACGTGGGACAATATTAACTACTGCCGTCGATAGGTTAAAACGGGTAGGAATGGGGGCAAGCGGGCATACACTTATCTTATACATGTAGTCATAAACTATGATTGTATCTGTCAACAATATATTGTGGATAATATATTGTGAATTATTTGTATAAAATATGTGTGTATAGTATTAAATCAAAGCCTTTGAATATGCCAAGTTTGCTTTGTTCATTGCGAGACAATGGCCATATCGTCTTCTTGAATCTTATTATCTTGTTGACAATGGATCTGAAAGAATAAATATGATAATTATAAAATCTAGCACAGGGTTCTGTGAAGATGTAATTTTTAGACGCTAATGGTGTGTGGGGTAGATTTTTAATAGTACATGTAAAATGCGATGAATATGTAGACACCTAAAACGTCTAAAATGGTCTATGGACACTCTGGTTGGTCCAAGATGAAAATAAATTAAGTGTAACTTATTCTCAGATCCCTGTGGAATCCTGTGTTTCACGGATATTTAACGACTCAGTTAAGTTGACCTGCTCGTATTCCATCCTTCCTATGGGTACAGGGTGAAGATTTGTCGACGAAGAAGCATCCTTCGCAGTCGTTTAGGTGCAGATATAAGAGGCTTCTTGAAAATGCTCTCAAGTGGCCCATGATCTGAACAAACCGTCACTGAGTATCTGCCTAATATGTACTGTTCAAACCGCTTACAGGCGAACACAAGCACTCTTTTTTCTATTTGGGCTTAGTGTTGCTCAGTTTGCGAGAAGGCTTTCGACGCATACACGATTGACAAAAAGCAGGCTATTAAGCCTTACGTCACTTGCGTCGAAACTATCTCGCTACAATGTTTTGTTCCTAGTTTGTAAGTATAGTATTTAAAGGGCTGGTCACGACCAATCGAGAGGCTCTGTCATGTTCCATAATGAGCTAAGAAACATAACCAACTAATATATGATTCATTTGTTTTATTTTGCTTTTTTATAACTAAATCCGCCTGATATCCAGTGATTTTGCCCGTATAATATTTTTGAATATGTCACTAGTGTAATATGACCTGGATTGATTTTCATTTCATGAAAATAAATTGTGACGTCAAACAGAAACAATAAAATGACGTCAGGAAAAATGACGTGACAGAATTACGATGAAGGCGGGATAAAATGGCGGCAAAATTTTCGGAATACATTTTGACGTGAATTTTTTTGTAGTGTAGGTATTTGCAGTTATGTGATAAAAAAAGTATCTTAATGATTTCGTCTCGAAGTTATAATGTTTCCTCGCTAAGACTCGCAAAAATAAAAACTTCTTAGACTCGTTTCATAAAATCTCATATGAAATTAACACTCATGTAAGAACCTATATATCTGATATAAAATATTATTCATACTTTAAAGATGCTCCACCGCCGACAGAGCATAAATGATATTCATCATTTGAACAATAATTGGAGTTGAATCATGTATATGTATGCCTAATTAACACAAAAAATAACATTGAATAATTTATTTCGCCTTTGGTGCATGCGCAATCATTACTTCATTCCATATAAGATATAGTGCCACGGAATTTTTTCGGGACGCAATTAATTATTTTTCATATTTTAAACTTTTCAATGGTGGTAATGGTGTAAAGTAAGTAACTTTTGTAACTGAAGAAAATTACTAAACCGTCTGCTCCTGTTTTTGATAGTGAAAAAACACCATTTGTCAGCGGTGGAGCATCTTTAAATGTATAAGCAACATTTTTTTATTTGATTATTTATTTATTTATTTATTACTTTTGTTATAAAGTAATACGATCCTGACCCTCTGATCTCATTTCAAAGTTAGGGTTGTCTAAACTTACGTGTAAGATAAGAATACTTACATGTCACGAGTTGATTGTAAACACAATACCACTTGTTTAAATACACAGATAATAAAATCGATGTTAACTGGAGACTGGCGAGTATATATTACGTCAAATCATTGATTATGTTATGCGGAATGTGAAAATAAGACCCGCGGAAACACGTACGCACCCGTATCCGACGACCAAAGAATTTCGTTATTTTTAGAACATTTTCGTACTTCCTTGTTGATGCAAAGCAGATAAAATGGCGATAGGACACAACCATTTAAGAGGATGTGTGATTGTTATAATTTATGCTGTATTGAGATCCAGTGTATCTGAGAGTAAGTATGAATATACTAGATGAGTATGAAATATTTGATGATTGTTTATAACGGTCAGAAGTACCTTAGATTACATTCTGACTAGACACAAATAATTGTTTAATAGTTGTTTCGTTAAAACAGTTATATGTTACATTATCCGTATAACTCGAGTGAGTTTTTAAAGCTTTTATAGAATAGATGTCATATTCGTATAGCTTGTGTGTTTTTGTTATACATACATATATATATATATAATATTTGTCATATCCACAGCGTTTTCTTAAATCAATAGAACGACAATTGGGTTTCAATGTAAATATAACCAAATAAGAAGTCACAAAAACGGTTTTAGAAGAAACCAGATACATGTAGAGTTTGAACAGTGTTTTGATTGGGTTAAGGGCTATTGGCTTGACTACGGTATATGCAGAATACCTGAAATGAGACTTTTAGCTTAAGAATTCCAAATATTAGCACACCATATGTCTAAAATCAAGTAAAGAATAAACTGGTGTTGTCAAAAAACAATATAAATTCCAATTTAATTTTAAACTTAATTGAAATAAAATTCAAGAAATGTACGAAATTCTGAGATACCACTATATGTTATGCTCTAAAATGTCAATAATTATCATATGCGTATTTACTTCTTAGAATTTAATGGTAACATCATATACTAAAATAACAGACCTAAACCTGAGCCGAATAACTGTCAAAAATGGCTTCACGAGGGAGACAAGTTGTTTCCATAAGAATTGTTAGTATGAGGCCATATAGTGTAAATTGCGTGAAGAAATTAATACAAATAACCATAATTCTACTTTCTTAACTAGTAGCGATGATGGTATTGATATATTTATTGGGTTCATATATTGCAAAACACGAAAATACCGCTCCCTACATTTCAACACCCTTGGAAATGTCAACAACGCACCTGTCAAATTTCTGTTATTTTGATAATGAGCATAACATTTTATACTGAATGTTGGGAAATATGGCATGTGATTGTTGGCTTAATCTATGCATGACAATCATATACTTATAAGTCAATTGGCATGTTAAATTATGTCTCGCCATTAAAATCTTTAAGACCAAAAAATGCCATTTGTAAAAAAATTTAAACCGAAAGTATGTAAACCAAAAATGACTGCCCAATATATCATCGCAAAAACAAGATCATGAGTTATCGATAAACTCATATCGGGTTGTCATTTGACGCTAAAATAATGTTAAGTATAAATAAATAAAACACAGCAAATAAACATGTTGCAGTGATTAGTCGTTTCACTGGATACTTCCTTTCGAAGACTCCGCCGTGGCTTAGTATTTTTAATGACATAAACGGCAAGATGGCGAGAAGAGAGTGAAAGTTAAAATCATGCAGACGACAGACAAGTAATTGTGGATGCTGGCATGTGTTGATTGCACATCGTGTTTTACGTAATTTGTTATCGGGAAAGTGTCATTCTTTATTATGGCAAAAGTTTTGTTCGAGATAGGCATAGTTTCTGTTTAATTAGGTTTTTACTTCCAGCCACATGTTCCGCCCCCATTGCTTGTGTGTAAGGCAAAAGCCTCCGAAAGTAAAACTAGCGTGTAGCTAGCACAGGCGAAAACATAAACAAAACTCGGTAAAAACACTCAGTTATTAGGATTGGATGCAGTTTAATGCAGGTGTCTATCATTATAGGTAAAAATTACCTTATTACCGGTTACCTTATTAGGAATAGAATTTTTCAGTGAATTGAGATGTTTTAGACGAAATATATTATACAAAATCAATGGTGACTGTTGATAATAATATAAAACAATGGTCATGAAGAGTTTTAACACTGATAGATCGAATAAGTGTCTGAAAGACATTAGCTATTCCAAAATTGAATCATTTATTTCTATCTAAAATCAAATCAATTATTTATATCTCTACCAGATCCAGACAAAACTTCATTCAAACACTAAATACCAAGCTTTTTAAATTCATTTGGCTGTCAAATATTGAAAAGGTAAAATTGTCATTCTATTAAAGATGATTGTGAAGGGGATTGAAAATGTTAAACGTAGAAAATTTCATTACTGGACTTAAGACAACATGGATACGTAGAGCTCTGTGGGCACACTAATAATGAATAGATCAATGTGTTTGAAAAGCAAAATTATAATGTGGAAGTAACAAGATAAAAACCTCTTTATATACCATTTATACCTCACCACATTCAGGTTATACCAAAAGCACAAAAGGAACCAATGATTTGAACGATAAACTAAATAAAGTGAATATATTGAGGAACACAGCAGAGATAAAGTGGGAAAACGCCACACACTATACACAGAAAGATTGGAAACATCACAAGATTCCGTTTCATACTACAAAAGACACACAAATATACACTGGTTCCAATAAAGATTACCAAACAGAATACTTCCAACAAAGTCATAACAAAAATGATAAAAACCACAATACCAAATGACACATGCAACCTATGTATTGAAAAGATGGAGAAAATTGAACATATGTTTTGGAATTGCCAAAGAGTTAAACTAATATGGGATCATATTAAACAGTTGGTATTCGATATATCACATATATTTTTAATTCAAAGTATACTTTGCAGATGAAGAAATTACAGAAAACTTTATTCCAATCAACTTTATTACTCAACTCAACTCAAACTAATACATATTTTTGATGTCAGGAATAAAGATGAATCTTATATGTACTGAAATAGTTCTTGTTTTACGATTTATGTACGTATGTTTACATGAACACATCTAAAAAAAATCACTTTATAATTACTAATATCCGTGTTAAATGTTAAATAAAAGTGTAGGCCACAAACTAGCCTCTTGTTTTGACCATATTTGAAGATTTCAATACATTTTAGACGTTTATATCATGATTTTAGGCAGTACTGCTAAATTCATCTCCAGCCTTAATTTGACTTCGTAAAACTACAGTGTAAAACTAATACATTGTACAGTAAGTATATATATATAGTAATTCCCAAAATGTTGATAACTTCTGGTGGTGAACATATCAAAAACCCTTCTTAATTCGTGAATATGCAAATTGCTTCATATATAATTCTAAAATAAAATAACAATTATTCATTCAACAAAAGATTATTACAAGGTTAAACATTAACATTGCTTGTGACAATATAAAAAATGGGTCCAAAATGATCTCACCTTATCCTGGCAACTTTCTCTTTCTAGCTTGCCTGATATGATAACATTTGTCTAATAATTTGTCATTTAACCATCATACAAGTGTCCAACCTGATTGATTCTCTGCATAGAATTACAATCATATCGTTGCTATTGATATATGGCAAAGTGATTCCCTAACCCCTCCTCAACTCCACTCTCAACCCCGTTGTCACAATATAAATAGAATGTCCTCGCGTAGTGTTTCTATTATATAATAATGTTGCTGGTAAGCGAGAAAAGGGAAATAAGTCGTACTAAAATAGAATGATGTTGTTTGTCTTATGTACTTTAATTTTAATAATCACAAATCAAGAAGAGGTTTTAATATTTATTAGTATTTATAATCCTTAGAATGTAATTTTATATGTACAAATACGTTAGAAATATCAGTGTCTAAACACCACTACGTTCGGAACATAAGTGTCTAAACACCACTACGTTAGGAACCTTTGTGTCTAAACACCATTACGTTCGGAACCTAAGTGTCTAAACACCATTACGTTCGGAACTTAAGTGTCTAAACACCACTACGTTAGGAACGTCAGTGTCTAAACACCACTACGTTTGGAACTTCAGTGTCTAAACACTACTACGTTAGAAATATCAGTGTCTAACTACGTTCGGAACCTCAGTGTCTTAACACCACTACGTTCTGAACTTCGATGTCTTAACACCACTACATTCGAAACCGCAGTGTCTAAAAGACCACTTTGTTGGGAACCTGCTAGAGTTGGGTTGCTGAACCTGTGTAGTGTTTGAAATTTATTTCAAATCAAAACTTGTCATGATTGGTGTATCAGACAGCTAGTGGCTCAAGCGTATCCTGGTAGACATTGACGGTGGATCTTCCTGCATTGGTCCTATGTATTTGACCAGCGACATCAACGACATAAGTACGTTGACCACAGATATCGACGCACATGCAGTGACAATATCTCCATGATCCATTGGTAATGAGGCCATGCGTACTGGCTGTCAAATTTGAAGCTCTGGAAGGTTTTTTTTCCGCGGGAGCTGTTTTCCCGCTTTATCCGTATATCGACGTCTGGTTCAATGCTTGGCTGTAATAGCACAGTTGCCACGTGCAGTGTTCCTTAAGTTCGTCGCGACATAAGTCTTTGGGACGAATTATTGTCCATTCCTACTGTTTGAGTGCCGCCGATTCGACTTAACCATTCGACTGACTATGAGATGACGATGTGGTATGCTCAATTTCCCACTCATGTGCAAATTCTGCAAACTCCGCGCTTCTAAAATGCGGATCATTGTCACACATGATAGTGTCTGGGATGCCATGTCTACTGATATATGATTCATTATATCATTAGTTGTTGCTGTTGTGTCTTGATGCGTATCTATCTCCCAGAAAACGGGAAAATAGTCCACCGGCACTGGTACGTTAAATGTAATATAAACAGATCATCTCCGACCATTTCGTATGGATGATCTGGAATACCATGTGTTACTATGGGTTTCTTCTGTTGACGACAATTGTGCTCACAGCATGTACCATACTGTTGTACATGATCTCTGATTCCATTACCCATGCTAGGCCAGAATGACATCCCCGTGGCCTTTGCGAAGGGATGATGCTATCAAGTGATGACTAGAGTGTATCCGTCACATATTTCCTTAAGGAGTAGATTGGGAATTATGATTTTGCTTCCTTTGAACGGAATTCCATTGTGTACTGTTTGCTCGTATCTGTAATTCCAGTTATCCTCCTTATCATCTTGCTTAGTATACGAAGAAGCATCCTTCGCAGTCGTTTAGGTGCAGACATAAGAGGCTTCTTGAAAATGTTCTCAAGTGGCCCATGATCTGAACAAACCGTCACTGAGTCTCTGCCTAATATGTACTGTTCACATCGCTCACAGACGAACACAAGCACTCTTTTTTTCTATTTGGGCATGGTGTTGCTCAGTTTGTGAGATGGCTCGCGACGCATACACGATTGAAAACATTCTTGAAGAAGCATGATTCCTAAGCATGCGTACCTTGCATCGAACCTATCTCGCTACAATGTTCCGTTTCTTGTTTGCAAGTATAGTATTTAAAAGGTTGGTCACGACCAACCGAGAGGCTCTGTTGTGTTACATATTAAGCTAAGAAACATAATCAACTAATATATGATTCATTTGTTTTGTTTTGATCTTTTTATCACATAATCTACCGAATATCCAGTAATTTTGTCCGTGTAATATGTTTGCATATGTCACTAGTGTAATATGGCCTTGATTGATTTTCATTGCCTGAAAATTTATTGTGACGTCAGACAGAAACAATAAAATGACGTCAGGAAAAATGACGTGACATCAGAATTACGATGCAGGCGTGATAAAATGTCGCCAAATTTTTCGGAATACATTGTGACGTGTTTTTTTTTTTTTTTTTTTTTTTTCTTTTTTGTAGGTTTTTGTAGTTACGGTGTATGTGATTAAACTCGTCTCGAAGTTATAATTTTTTCTCGCCAAGACTTGCAAAAATAAAATTTTCTTAGACTCGTTTCATAAAATCTCATATGAAATGAGCACTCATGTAAGATCATATTTATTTTTTTATATCTGATATTAAATATTATTCATACTCTAAATGTATACGCAAAATATTATTTATTTATTTATTTATTTTTAACTTTTGATATAAAGTAAAATGATCCTGACCCTCTGATCTAATTTCAAAGTTAGGGATTGTCTAAACTTACGTGTAAGATAAGAATACTTACATGTCACGAGTTGATTGTAAACACAATACCACTTGTTTAAATACACAGATAATAAAATCGATGTTAACTGGAGACTGGCGAGTATATATTACGTCAAATCATTGATTATGTTATGCGGAATGTGAAAATAAGACCCGCGGAAACACGTACGCACCCGTATCCGACGACCAAAGAATTTCGTTATTTTTAGAACATTTTCGTACTTCCTTGTTGATGCAAAGCAGATAAAATGGCGATAGGACACAACCATTTAAGAGGATGTGTGATTGTTATAATTTATGCTGTATTGAGATCCAGTGTATCTGAGAGTAAGTATGAATATACTAGATGAGTATGAAATATTTGATGATTGTTTATAACGGTGTGAAGTACCTTAGATTACATTATGACAAGACACAAATAATTGTTTTAATAGTTGTTTCGTTAAAACAGTTATAGGTTACATTATCCGTATGACTCGAGTGAGTTTTTAAAGCTTTTATAGAATATAGGTCATATTCGTATATCTTGTGTGTTTTTGTTATAAATACATGTATATATATAATATATTTGTCATATCCACAGCGTTTTCTTAAATCAATAGAACGACAATGGGCTTTCAATGTAAATATAACCAAATGAGAAGTCACAAAAACGGTTTTGGAAGAAACCAGATACATGTAGAGATTGAACAATGTTTGATTGCGATAAAGGCTATTGGACTTGACGACGGGTATATGCAGAATATCTGAAATGAGACTTTTAACTTTAAAAGTTCAATTATTAGCACACCATATGTTTTAAAATCAAGTAAAGGACACAATGGTGTTGTCAAAAAATATTCATTCCAATTTAATTTCAAACTTAATTGAAGTAAAATTCAAGAAATGTACGAAATTCTGAGACACCACTATATGTTATGTTCTAAAATGACAATAATTATCCTATCATATCTTCAATCTATGCGTATTTACTTTTAGAATTTAATGATAACATCATATACTTGAATAACAGACCTAAACTTGAGCCGAATAACTGTCAAAAATGGCTTCACGAGGCAGACATGTTGTTTCCATAAGAATTGTTAGTATGAGGCCATATAGTGTAAATTGCGTGAAGAAATTAAAACAAATAACCATAATCCTACGTTCTTAACTTGTAGCGATGATGGTGTTGATATATTTATTGGGTTCAAAACACGAAAATACCACTCCCTACATTTTCAACACAAAATTATAACCTGTGATACACCTTTGGAAATGTCAACAACGCACCTGTCACATTTCTGTCATTTTGACGATGAGCATAACATTTTCTACGGAATGTTGGAAAATATGGCTTTTGATTGTTGGCTTAATCTATGCATTACAAACATAAACTTATAAGTCAATTGTCGTGTTAAATTATGTCTCGCCATTAAAATAAGACCCCAAAAAATGCAATTTGTAAAAAATTTAAAACCGAAAGTACGTAAACCGGAAATGGCTGCCAAATATATCATCGCAAAAATAAGATCATGAGTTATCGATAAACTCATATCGGATTGACATTTGACGCTAAAATAATGTTAATTATAAATAAATACAAGTATTAGCTTCCCAAAAAGCTAAGAAGGCTACCATACAGCATTATTTAATAGGAAGCAATAATAGGAAGCTTGACAAATTGTTCTGTTCACAGTTAGCTGCCATAGTTCTGATGGCAATTCATTTTTGAAGAATGGTAATTTAAATGCTTTCAATTCAATTTAAAAGATGATATTCATGAAATTCGTGAAAGGGCTACTACTAGGCTACCTTTCCGGAACAAAAAATAAAAGTCTTTAAAACAATTATCACATAATAGAATTGATAATGATGGCCAAAGATGAGGTTACAACACTAACGAAGTTGAAGTCTGCCGCAGGAATAATCAATTAACACGACGTCGTGAAACATAATACGACCTGCGTTATGAAACTTAACGTCTTGTCTATTTTAATAAAGGTATTCAGAAGGTGTAGTGGGCCTTTTCCTAATGCTAATAAGTTTTCCGTCTAATATACACCGTACTGATATACATGTACATGTACTTGGACAAGTAACAATGGGGACAACCTACGTCATCGAAGGGATATCGGGCACACAAAAACAATGAAAAAAACGCCCATTTCAAGATGAAAAGCGGCTGAAATTGTCACATAAAAGCAATGCATCTTCTAAATCTATCGTGCGTCAAAGACAGTGTGTTGTTAGAGACTCTGTGAAACTATTAGAAATCGTCAAACTAGCTCAAATAATGCAAACACCTCGACACAATATTTTTCGACAGCAGGGAAATCGGTCACATTTTTTTCACAAACACGTTATAAGTTGTAAATAAACAAATTTTGCTGTCACAAAACTGTCCCGTTGACTAAAGTGTAATATATGAATGTTGAAAGAAAATATTTCAATCGTTATATCTGCTAGTGGAGAAACATAGACGGTGCTTTATTAGAAATTATAAAAGGGATATTGGTCACACTTAGAACTTTAGGGGTAACGGTCACATCCAAAGTAACTAAAACTGAATATAACAGCATTGTACATGTAGTCGTTATTTAAGCAGCATGCGACTCCAGTGGATACGCCGCAAAAATACCTTTATTGAATTTATCTGATCTTGAAAGACGACTTTTAACCCACTATCAGCAATTGGTTGGCGAGCTATTGAAATCGCCTTTCGTCCATTGCTCGTCATCCGTCCGTTTTTTGTTTCGACAGCGTGGCTATCGGTCACAATTTATTCACTGAAAATATGTCAAGTGTAAATTTCGTAACTTTATTGTTATTTACTGATATAAATTACCTTATATTTCAAGTAGTAACTATAGTTTATTTATCCGCTTCAAAAGTGACGTACCTGCAGAATTGGCGTTTTGTTGTTTTTGAAAAGAATGTCGTTCACATGGTAACGGTCCAATCCAAAGTTTTTGAAAGGGTTTGTCGCTTCGTTGACTACCGCGCTTTAATTGGTGCATTATGCACAACAATGGTAAAGAGAGAGATAGTACTTATAAAATTCCAGAAAGGTCCATTAAGTACATAAATATGGGTAATAACTCCTATATGAAAACCAAAGATGACTACCAGTTGGCCATTGTGTCCATGGATCGGTCCCAAAATGAAATATGCATAACTATGCTCACATGTGGAATTTGAACCATAGCAGCAAGTTCAACTATTAGAATCAAGAAAGATGACTTTCTAAACATGAAATTTAAAATAGATCCTTAATGCTCTCTGGCAAATACATGTATTTGTATCGAAACAAATGATGTTTTCTTGTTTCCCATCTCGATTTCTGATTGATTCCGAAATATTTTATACATAACTGGATCTACATATGAAACCCCTCCAGTACTTTCAGAGAAATAACAGAAACAAAAGACGGATGGATGACAATGGGGGAAAAGTTTTTTTATAGCTCGCCAACCATTTGCTGATAATCGGTTAAAAAGTCATCTTTCAAATTCATTAAATTCAATAAAAGTGTATTGGCGCTTTTCCACTGGAGTTGCATGAATGCGTAAATAACGACTACATGTACAATGCTGTAATATTCAGTTTTCGTAACTTTGGATGTGACCGTTACCCCTAAAGTTCTAAGTGTGACCGATATCACTTTCATAATTTCTAATTAAGTACCGTCTATGTTTCTCCACTAGAAGATATAATGAATGAAATATTTTCTTTCAATAGTCATATATTACATATTAATAAACGGGATGGTTTTGTGGCAGCAAAATTTATTTTTTACAACTTGTTACGTTTTATTGAATAAAGTGTGACCGATATCCCTGCTGTCGAAAAATATTGTGTCGAGGTGCTTGCATTATCTGAGCTAGTTTGACGATATCTTATAGTTTCACAGAGTCTCTAACAATGCACTGTCTTTGACGTTTGAGGTTTAGAAGATGCATTGCTTTTATGTCATAATTTCAGCCGCTTTTCATCTTGAAGCGGGCGTTTTTTCATTGTTTTTGTGTGCCCGATATCACTTCCGATGACGTAGGTTGTCCCCATTGAGTAAGTGAAATACTTAATACGCATTGAAACAAGCATAACATTTCGTTTAAAACTGTACTTTAGTTTAGCGCATACAGTTCCACAAATATCCCCTAAACTCCATAAATATCCCCTAAGTAAAGCTTAACTTTGTTTCAGCATTTCCCATGCAACGGATAGTTTTTACAAGTAGGTCATGATCATCTAGCTAACAGTACTAGTTAGGCTATATCTTCCACGCGCTCCTGAAAAGATTCTATTCAGTACATGTAGCGCCGCCTTGTGTGATTTCTGAGAATAATGTCCGACAACCAAAAAAAAAACATTCGGACTTCTATTGGTTTATCTAATGATAATTTGTTTGCAATAATTTCCCCACTGGTACCCCTTACACGCATGAAATCTTCATCAACAAGTAACCAATCAACACACGTAAATCGTTTTGACCAGCCAATCAAAGTAAACCGACTATTTATAACTATGTGAAATCCCAACAACATGACAGGCAAAGCGACCGATTCTAATAGCTACCGTCCCAGGGTAGCAAAAAAAACTACCATCCTGGGATGGGATGGTAGCAAAAACACAGCAAATAAACATGTTGCAGTGATTAGTCGTTACACTGGATATTTCTCTTCGCAGACTCCGGCTTAGCATTTTTAATGACATAAACAGCAAGATGGCGACACGAGAGTGAAAGTAAAGAGCATGCCAACGACAGACACGTAATTGTGGATGCCGGCATGTATTGATTGCAATGTATTTACGTTATTTGTTATCGGGAAAATGTCATCCTTTGATATGGCAAAGGATTTGTTCGAGATTGGCATAGTTTCTGTTGTATCAGGTTTTTACTTCCAGACACATGTTCCGTCCCACGTTGCTTGTGTATACGGCAAATGCGTCCAAAAGTCAAACTACAAACGTAGCATGTAGCCAGCACAGGCGAAAAAATAACCAAAACTCGGTAAATAGATTATAGTAGTAGGTAATAATAACAATCATATATATGATGAGTTGGGGATCCACTTATATTATGTTATGTTGTTTTGGAGATGGTTAAATCAGGCTTTGCCTGATGACAAATTCGTTTGTTTTTTGCAATAAAATTTATTGAAATTCAATTAAGATTAAAGTATGTAGACTTGAGTGTGATATATGGAGAATCCACTATAGTAACACACTATAACCATTCGGAAACAAAACAAAAAAGAGACACACTATGTATTCCAATAGCTTTTATGAGATAATCGGTTCTTTGAAAAAGTGGTGATGGATAAAGTTGTCTAATCTAACAACTAACAAACTATCTCGCATTCAAATTATTTTAGAAACAAGAATCATCATGTCAATGTAAAGCCATCACATTTTAATTGAGAAATACCCAATCAAAATCTTTGTGTTCATATACTGTAATATTTATTTGTATTTGTCCAGTTAATGTTGCCATTTCGGGAACTACTCAGCAAAGTAGCAATCAGGATAACACTCGTTGGCTAGCGGTAAATGTTGTGGATAACTGTGTACAAACAGACATTGCATCTGGTTGCTGTTCACATACAAAGGCCGCAAGTTACAAAACAGTCTGGTGGAGAGTGGATCTTGGAACACTGATCAACATCAATGCTATCACAATATACTATCGAGGTAATGTAAACACTAAATAATTTATAGCCTTTATATAACAAAAAATCATGATAACACATAAACATCTTCAATATATCACGGATAGACAACATTGTCAAAAGTTATTTTAAATATCAACATTGCTGACTAAGCATTTTTACGGAATCAAATTAAAACAAGTTTGAAAAAAGAAAGTTCTCCTCGTTCATCTGATCACTATAATGATATGTGTAATGCTATGCTCATGACAGTAAAATAAACGTACGCAACGTTAATGGCAACAACATAAGTTGATATTGATAATGATATACATAAATACATATTGTAACGAATGTTCATTTGAGATCAGCTGACTGATGATCAGCTGTTGTGTGTTTATGCTACTGAACTGTACCCCTGGGTGTTTACATGGAATAAACGTGTAATAACGGTTGGATTGTAAATATTTAGCAGTATATGTCAAATGACAATGCTTTTATCGAACTGACCATGCTATCAGATGGTAAATGTATGTGGTATCAGATTGTATGTGAAATAGATTGTTGGCAAGTAGCGTGTTACTGGCAACCATAGCCGCCATATTGGATCGCGACTAAGCAGGCGGTAAGAATTTGTATCTCTACTACAAGATATAGTTAATCTTGTAATAGTGAAATTGATTATTACTTGATCAATTTCTATAAATTATTCTTAAATTCTATAAATTGTACTTAGGATAATACAAGAGTATAGTGTACTCTTGTATTTCTATTACAAGATATAGTTAATCTTGTATTAGTGAAATTGATTATTACTTGATCAATTTCTATAAATTATTCTTAAATTCTATAATATTTGTATAGGATAATACAAGAGTCTAACGTTCTCTTGTATTTCTATTACAAGATATAGTTAATCTTGTAATAGTGAAATTGTTCACTTGATCCTTTAAAGCCGAAGACATTTCATTTTTATTCTAGATAACTCTCAGCATAGATTAGCCGGGTATGAACTGTACGTGTCCAACACCACCTCTTCGCCACAAGATGGCGTCCTCTGTTACTAGGACAACGGTACTACCTTTTCAGCTGTACAATTGAAGATCACACATCAGTGCTCGTATGTAGGGCGGTATGTGACTGTGTACAACTATAGAAACGATCCAAAACGGTACGACTGGTATGACGATTTCGCTGTTCTGGAGTTGTGTGAGGTACAGGTGTGGGATAAGTTCGATAATAAATAGGGTATTATGATAATATGATGTATACTAATATTTGCATATAGGGATACTCACAAAAAGCGGTATAGGTATACGCATACGGATATGTATTGGAAGGGAAGCGACCATTATTCTTAAATAAAATTCATATTGAATATTGAATAAGTTGCATGATATTGCTAGAATGTTCTTTGTAGTGTCAATAAACATATCATTATCTCTGGACACCTTCGCCTAGCTACCAAGCGATACCGACAAACGTCGATGATCCCTTGGCCTCTTGACCCGTTTTTCCGGTGCCTGGGAAACCTGCGCGCTGATTGGCTGCAGCACAATTAGACATTTCCACCAACTGAGCGGATGCGAGAATGAGCTGTGAATGTGAACTCTGACGGGGGTCGTCTCAAAGCGTTATTTGTTATTCTTATGTTTTTAAAACTATATTATGTAATGTTACTACAATTTGTTAACGCGCTTAGCTCACTCGGTAAGCCAGCCGTTCCGTGACACTATGGTCCTTAGTTCGACAGGTCTTTTGGAGATGAAATGTGTTAATTTTTTTATATCATGCACTTTAAAAAAGTACTATAAAGCGGATAACCAATTTGTTTTATTAAATTTCATTTAATTCATATATGTAAAAGGACAATACACAATTTGTACTTGTAACACTACATTGTAGATATGAAATATGAGTACAGTCGATAATACCAGTATGGACACCTATTATTGGTTAGTTAGATATCTTGTGTCCAACGTACAGTGATTACGTCAGGCAAGGGATTAATAGTATATTTAACCCTC
The DNA here is from genome assembly GCF_041381155.1 of Argopecten irradians. Lineage (NCBI taxonomy): Eukaryota > Metazoa > Mollusca > Bivalvia > Pectinida > Pectinidae > Argopecten > Argopecten irradians. The sequence goes on from NC_091139.1 coordinate 22,639,307, forward strand.
TTTGGGATGACACAGGAGAATCTCATCTCGGGGAGTAAGTTTCGTAAATTGTCAAACACGAGGCTGCACACCGAGTCTTTGGTAGAGCTGAGATTTCCTGTCGTAGGCCTTCACCAAATAGGGTGAAAGATTCTTTTTCTCTTACCTTATGCGCCACGTCAATCGTGTCAGCAATGCAAGCAATGATGACGTGACACTTCCCAAATTATTATACTGACTTTTATGCATCGAATTTATGATACTCAGCTATCAAATTAAAAAATTTATCGTAGATCACCCCAAATGCCATTAAACATTATCCCGAATTGATTTTTTAAGTCACAAAAATTATGTTTTCTGGTTCGATGGTTATTTAAATTCAAATGAGTGATTTTTAAATACAAAACTTCGAGTATTTTATTGCATTGTCTGGTTTTTAAAGAATACTATTATATATATATCTAAATGGTACTAGTTGTATTCTAATATCACCTTCAATATGACTTCACATAACGGCACATTATGGAACAATTAAAAAGTAAACTCATAATCGATTTATCACCTATTTTATTTTTCGATTATCAGCCCTTCTCATGTTACATCATCTTTATTTATGTGTAACAGTGTTTATACCATTCCTACACAAATATATTTAGCAATGAACAAGTTGTAAATATAAATGTCTGTAACCTCTGAAACAATAAGAAGCTATTTAAAAAATCAGAATTTGCAAGTATGAAAGTGTATACTTTTGCCAGCGTATCGATTGTGTAGCAGGGATGTACATATCTGTTATTGTTTTTATTAGTCGCCATACTGTGTTTGTACCTTTGAGGACCCGGATGTAAACTTTCTGTGACGTCACGCCATCTTTTCTGAAATCTCCTATTGTTAACGTCACGTAATATTGTCTAGTGCGTGTGTGTTGTCCTACACACCCCTGTGAAATTTTAATGGAGTCTTCATACCCTTTTGGGTGAGACTAATATAATTTTTTACCCTCTTAGGGGTGAGACAGGAGAATCTCAACCCCAGGGGTAAGAATCCTATCCCGAGGGTTGAGATCGCCTGTCTCATCCAAAGAGGATAAATGATTCTAATTCTCTTAGCCCGTGCACCACTTTGTATCTCTAATAAACTTGTCACGTATGCAAGCAAGGACGACGCAACCTCAATGAATCGACTATTACTGCAACGTCATGATACTGTTGTCGTTACGTCATATAATTGTTGAGAACGTACAAAGGTCTCGTGTAGTATTGGTCTTTACCCTAGGGTTGAGATAGGAAAAAATGCCCATACCGTTAAAACTCGTGGATATCCGTTTTAGGGGTAAAGGGAATAATAAATATCTTATATGGGTCTGTCAAGTGGATAGAGATTATCTCAAACTGGGTGAATGAATGAAAGATTTAGGCTTGTCAACCAGAGGCTTGCCGAACGTCGTTTTGCGCCAAAAATTGATGACGTCAATCTACGATACACGTCGCAGTTACGCCGCGCGTATTGATGACTTTATGTTATCGCCTTAGCGCGTGTGAGCTGTCTTTACACCCACACTGTGTAAGATAAGAGTTATCTTTTCCTAGCAAAAAAGGGATATCATGTGAAGTATGTGAGAAAGAGAATCTCAACCCGAGGGTTAAGATTCTTAATTTGTCAAACACGAGGCTTTGCCAAATATTTGGATTCTTTATTTTTCTGCTACCCTGTACACCATTTTGTGTTTCTAAGAACGACGTGTCACTAATATATGTGAGGATGACGTGACCTCAATAATTTGTCGTCGTTGCCGACAATTGTGACGTCATTTGACTGCTGGTGTAGCTTGTGTTTACCATAGGGTGAGATAGAAAATTCTCACAACGGTAAACTCGCGGATATCCCAGTCCGGGGTAAGAAAAAGAGTTATATTTCCTTTAGCAACCATGAAATATCCTTGAATATTTCAATTTTGCTTGTTATGAGTATTTTCTGAGATGACATCGTAATGATTTCATGGATTGAATTATAATGGATTAATTTGAATAGATTTTTTTATGTTATGGAGATATAACACTAAAATCTGAGTGTACTCTCATCATAAGCTAGAGAACTCTCAGACTTTTGTGTTATATCTGAATAATATATCCATAACATAAAAAATCTATTCAAGTTAATCCTTAAACAATTAAATTTTATATGTAACAATCATTTCTATTGCTTAGATCTGTGAGGTTATTTTTCCGTAGACTGAGAGAATTGCACGTCAAGTATTATGACGTCAAGTGTACAAAATGGGTTTGCGGGGAATTTCATGGGCCAATTTAAATTATTGGATAAGATATCATTGCGTCACAGCTCAATTTGTTTTATTGTAAAAGTAAGTAAAATCACGGAAATATATGCCTTATTGAGATATCCTCCATTATTGAGATACATTACGTGCAGCTCTTGCTGTACGTTTATGTTTTGTTTTTGTTAATTTAATTTGTATTACATCTACTGACTGCCGTATATTGATTTATAGATTGTGTTAGTAAACAAACTAATAAACTGACGTGGCCCTATTATGTTATTACACTATTCCGTATAACATTGTCTTTTTAAAGAATCTTATCAGCAATGGTTAGTTGGTCTATTGATTGATCTAATCATTAGAACAAGGTAATCGATGATTATCACCCTTCTCTTACATCACTTGCTACCATGATCGACTGCACACATGTCCAGCCCCTTTCATGGTCATGTCATCCTGATTGGCCATGAAAGGGTGGATTCAGCCCCTTTCATGACTATGTTATCCTGATTGGCCATGAAAGGGGATTATGTGTGGACTCAATTGTGGTAGCAAGAGATTTATTGGGCAAACTTTTCCTTTGTGAGTTGAATGCGAAACAATTTTTTTTTCTCACATGACAAAGTCTTGTGTTCCTTACGAGGGATAATGAAAAACTAATGTATTGACATTCGCATAGAACCCCTAGTAATTAGTAGTGAAAAGTACTCACGAGCATAATAGGTATAGGTTAATCAAACAGTAAACAACGGGAGAATTACAGGTATAGGCATAGAAGGGTAGGTATTTTTCAATCAATCCTTCTTTTTGTTCGAGGTTAAGAAGTATGCAGGAAGCCAGTAATTGCATGATTTCTCGTCACTCGGGACTTATCACCCCGTCATTTCTCTCGGGTGTTATAGATCTCATATTACTCGAAAGCCATGCAATAACCTTTACGTATTTCATTGTACAGCGACCGATTGATATTATTAGATCAAATGAGAAGAGAATTACAGTGTGTTATATAACGTCTATTTAGACGCAAAATAGAAAATATGGAATGTTTTATAAATACCGGTGGCTCCCCTTTCATTATGTAGCCGTATACGTATGCGTATATGTTTACCGTTTATTGTAAGTAAACCTAATCAGTACGAGTGTGCACGTGGGTGAGAGGGTCTGTATGCAAGTTTGTGTGCAAGTATATATATATATATGGGACAAGGAAGAAATTCCAACCGTGTGGACAAAACTAAATCGTCAAATTTTTGAGGCGATCTGCCCCTTTATCAAGACAAACAAAACGAACACGATACATAATAGGATACGAACAGTATTGCGGGACAAAGTAGACAAATATTAAACTATGCAGCACATGTACAGTGGAGTGCAATTTACTTGATTGAAAAGCAAGTAATCAATTGATGTCGATAAGAATATTTAACGTTTGTTTATGCCTTTGGGATAGTGGGTCTGTAGATAACGTAATCCAGAATCTCTCTCTCGATCGACGCTAGGTTTGTGTCCAGTAGGAACAGTACTCAATTGCAATCACCTGCATGTCTTTCCAACTATGGATGGGTAAGTTGAAATGTCTGTCAACCGGATAGTCAGGTTTGTTCTGTTTGATAGACCAGCGGTGATTGTTGATTCTGACGTTGAGTGGACCACCGGTTTCCCCAACGTATTGCATTGTGCATTTCCTACCAGAGAGGAGGTAGATGACATTGCTGGATTTGCACATCAGGTTCTGTCGGATGGTGTATGCTCTGTTGTTGATAGCATATTCAAATGTGTCTGTGGATGCTGTGTATGGACACATCATGCACCGTTTATTGTTGCATGTCTGTAATGAACCCGTTTATGCAGCAGGAGCAAGAGGAGGAAGGTCTTTTACATTTTTTGGTCTGCGGTAGGCTAGTAGCGGTGGCTCTGGGGAAAAGTTTTGTTGATGACTCAATGATTTTCCAGTGGTTCCTAAGGATAGAAGAGAAATGTGGTAAGTTAGGATGGAATGTTACCACACAGGGAACACGTTGAGTGGCAGTTCTGGTTTGGTATATGAGGAGATTAGCCCTATCTAGGGCGCGGACCTTGTTTGGAATTACTTCCTTGTCCCATATTTACCATTTGAAGTAACTCGTATCCAACAGACTTACGTTTGATTGGATCCCAGGTCATCTGGAAAATCCTGTTGATATTACTTCTTCGACCCCTATATATAAAAACATATAGTATTTTCACAGGGTGTCCGGTTGGAACTTACGGTGACGGTAACTGTGACAGCGCGTGTTCCGGTAACTGTTATGGTGGTAACTGTAACGCTACCACAGGTGCTTGTTTTCGTAAGTTATCATAATTATTAATGTAACACTATAAAACCGGTAATATTCTATTTTGTTAGTATTCACTGAATAGTTTATTTTATTTTCTTCAAATTAAATTCGTTTTTAAAACAATTAAACCACAATTTACGATGGCATTAAAATATACTATGAAATCAACTTAGCTTCATGCAAATTCGTAGTGTTGTCTTAAGCAAACAATTACTACATTGATTTCATAAAAACTCAAACATTGATACTAATGCCTTTAAATTAATTGGTTTGCTATCGTTAAGAATTCAAATTGTAATTAAACGGAACAAATGGTTAAGCATTATCTGAATGGGCTACTACAATCTCAACTTATCGAATATCTCATTGCTTTCTTTGCAGATTGTTTTACCGGTAGTTATGGTGACTTCTGTAATAATAGTTGCCCTCTATATTGCAAAGAAAACAAATGTGAGAGGGACAGCGGAAACTGTTATGGTAGGTAACATATCAAACAAACACTCGTCGAATCAAAGTATTGAAGGTACTTAAAGGTGGGGAGTTCATAAAAAAAATTTGTGAAATTAAAGGGACGTGGATCAAAGATGTTTAAAACCATAATCGAAGAACTGGGCATACCATGTAGAATAAATTGATACCCTTGTTATAAACAATATATTCTATGGTATTTCATAGGAACATGAATAGCATAAATCACTTTTTTCAAGAATATGTTACACGTTATATCTAGTTGAATTAGATAAGATATGTCTTTGGTCAGCATCGTTGTAGGGGTAAAATTGTGGAAAAGTATTGATAAATCTTATCATATATTCTGTTACCAATCTACCTATTTCCCTAATGACTGGTAGCACTTACATATAATCCGATGTCCACCCAAGCTGTTCTGTACTGAAGCTATGTCAGTTACTTAAACATTGCATTTAAAGTGTAAAAACTCATATTTTACACTTAAGTTGTATTAGTACATAATGGAAGTAGGCTTTCATTGAAGTGACTCAATATAGTGTAAACGAAAATTAGGGATTTGATACCCATCTTTATTCATCTTCAATAATATCAGGTTTTATGTGTAAATTTGGGTTTCCCAAGGTAGGAAGCATGTAATATTAATTTCCAGGAACTTTAGATGGGCCTCTATATAAATTCGGCTGTAACTTTAGCTTCCCTCCCTTTAAACTATCATTTGGATGTCCCCCTCTCCTCATTAGAGTGATATGGTCCGTCGTCTTCCCTAACATTGTGACACACAACAGCGCAATAAGGTGTAGGGGCCAGCTTCAGATGTCAACGCTACTATCGAAACTGAGAATGCCATTAATCACATCTACTGTATTTATTTGCCACATGACTGGTAAGTTTGCTATATGGATATTCTACACACAGGGCAGTATATATTTTGTGAGTTTTTATACATCATCCTCTTATAACTTAGAATAGATGGGTAGATCCCATTTTATGTTTATTTTCAATATATCTGAAGTTTGATTAACTATTAATATCTATCAAATTATTTATGTGTAAAGCTGACAACATAATAAGCGCTTACAGAAATCTGGAGCCCGGAACTTAGTAATCTAACCTTATAAGGTATCAAGACCATAAACATCATTAAGGTATAGGCTGGTGTAGAGCATTGTTTATCATACTACTATGGTAACATAAAGTATTCGCCACACATGTGTATTCCTCGTTTTTGAAGTTAATTTCATCATTGTGGTAACTATTCTATAAAATTAATAAAACCATTTCATATCTGAATAACGCAGAAATAACGTGTATGTGCCAGCTGAGAAGCCATTTATCACCTCTGTTGTATTTACCAGCAACATGACTGGTTAGGTTGCTACAATTTGTATATAAATATCCTAGATAAAGGGCAGTATATATTTTGTGAGTTTGTATATTTAATCCTGTTATTACTAGGTATAGATCGTATTTACGTTTATATACAATATACCTGAAATTATATTGACTGTGTAGTCATTTATTCCTTAATACATCTGAAACGTAAGTCAACCCCAACAGAAAGTGGGACCCCCCCCCAACCTAGAAACAATGGTAACAGAATGTATTCATACTCACCATCTGTTTCAATAAATTTCAATATTGTGATAAATACTCTATCACAATTTATGTGTACAAAGTAACCTCATTAACCATTTCCTACCTGCTTTGTGTTTTGACACATCATGCCCGGTAATTATTTTTAGCTTATAATTAGAAGCACCCAGGACTACATCCTGTTGAGCATGTACACATGAGTGAACAGGAATTTCGATACTAAAAGTATATGCGATCCCAGAGGCAGACATAGTCTCCACCAAAAAGCACGTAACAGATCAATCTGAGGAATCACATGGTCGCTGTCATCGCATACTAACCATACTAACATAGAAAGAAAAGGGGAAAAAAGAGAGAGAAAAAACTAACCGTTGCGATTCAAAGATTACGGTTAACCTCACCTAGATTGGTTTTTTTTTCTTTTTTACAGTACTAATATTTTATCCCCCCCAGCTGTGTATGATGTGTATATACATTTGTGGCATTGTAACAAATGTATATACACATCGGTAATTTGGTGAGAGCTGCCAGGGTTGGGGTGCCCTGGGGTCAGCTCCCCGAACAATAATGTCCTCGCACAGGAGGGCTCTCGCACTGCATGCATCAATTTAAACAATAAATATAATTTTTTAGAGCCAATATAGTTAAAGGGGAAAAAGGAAAAACTTTTTAAGAAAAAAAACGTAGATACGACGGTCAAGAGTTGGTAGCGACGATATTGATGTGACGTTAATCTGTAATCGTCCTATGACTGGCTGAAGACGTAGCAATGACACGGTTGTTGTCTGTTGATGTACCGCTGACATTATTACCTACACGTTGCTCTTATCGTTCGTAACACTTCTGAAATGTAGATACGTACTTTGTCAGCCATGCTTTACACCAAGGTAATTATATTTTTGATACTTTCGGCGAATTCTGGCCCAGAAAGAGGTTAATTGTGGTTCGCACCTCTCGTTTCTTTGTGCAACTTGGGAACTTCGTCTCGCTTCCTTGATGTTTCTTTCCTAAACTATACGCTTAACGACTTTGTAAAGAGAGTGTCCAGGCGATGGCGTACTTCCTATAAATATGTCCGATTCTCAAGTATTTCAAGATCGTATGATGTGGGACGACCCGTCCTGCGTTCCATTAAAATAGCCCGTCTGATACACAAATCGCTCTTCATAGGCAGTGTCTATAGATTTTTTTCACGTCACAGCAAGTTGCGAAAAGACATATATTAAATAATATCGTTGTTAGGAAAATAATAAATATGGCGATTGTAATAAAGTAAACAAAGGGATGTTGGTCTGTAACGCACATATCTGTATACATGTCTCCTGGTTGAGAGTTAATGAAAGCTGCGAGCGAGTTTTCAATTCACAACCGAATTAGAACAAGCAAAAACATAAATAGCTACAGACTTCAAGCTTCCCACGCAGACCAAAGCAGTCATCTCGAATTTATAGGAAAAATTTATGACGATAGTGATAAATATACCTTTATACTATCAGCTAATATCATGTGCAATTTCATTCTACAACAAGTCTTTGGACACCAATATGAAATAGCATTTCAACTATGTTATAATAAGAATACGGTCAACAAGATGATTTTAAAATGATGATAGTAAAACACTGGTTACTATAAACCAATATCCAATAGCAACCAACAGCAGGAATTGGAGTTTGTAATGTGTTACATGTTCAAGTTATGAAAAAGACACAAAATCATGGGGCATATCCTGAAATGTTGTGGATGTTTTTGAATATGAGTCGATGGAGAATTAAATTATGTTTACACTTGTATATCCATTGTGTTGGACTTTTTCATCTTTTGAAATTCATGTACAAAGAACGAAATGTGCATGGGTGTTTGTTTTTCGATAGTTTAAGGAATTATGCAATCTTGCCTATATTTGTGTCACTCTCCCATAAGTTACCTTTACACTTGTGAGTACTATTAACCATGTGACATAATAGGAAAGGGCCTATTATCTAAATGAAATAAAATAGACATCGTACTTTTGGATTATTAATTTTCTGGAGAAAGTGTGCTGTCTAATCCATTAGATATTCTCCTTATGCTTCAGTAGTTCTGAATATTCTTTTTCATTCGATAGATTGCATCGCTCAGAAACACGGAGTTCGATGTGAACATGATTGTGCTGTGGATTGTAAAGATGGATTGTGTGATAAAGACTCCGGGCATTGTTATGGTAAGGATTTAAGTAACAAACGCTTTAAGTAATTCTCATTTAAAATTGTTTAAAATGAAGTCTAATTTTTTAAGTGAAAGTCAAACTTAAAACCAATCAGGTTAATCTGCAATATTTTCTATATGTTGATAATTATTCAATCAATTCACTTTATTCTTGACTCATATCGAGATAGCCAGCGTCGTTTGGAAATTTATGTTTCGGGATATTTTTGTCGTGGTGTTTAAGTTGAATTCACCATTTATAATATGCATTGAATTATGTGTTTTAAGTGCATGTGCTATATATTGTCTGTATTTATATGTCTCTGTGTCGTGTAATATCCTGTTCATGTAAATATGTGTTTATGTACATTGTTACGACGTATGAGAGATGAGTGAATGAATTGGTTCAGAGCGTAACTTTAACCCTGCATGACCCATGACCATGTCCCTGCATGTGCACGCCCACCCAGGTAAATGCGAGTCCGCACATTACACGATACGTACACGGACATACACATAAGCCTGTGTGCTATATGGCCACAGTGGTAAAAGGTAAGTTTATAGAATTTAAAACTTTTAGAATAAAGTATTTTTAATTAATATACGATGTAATGGATCTCGTACTTTAGTTTTCCATTTTTAACATTTTGTTTAAAGAACTTGTCGGTAACTTTTAAATTGTGTTTATGTATTAAAAGGATTTTTTTGATTATTATTAAAAGGACCTACTCTATTCTATTTATTGCATTTTTACGTCTCTATTCTAGGTCTAAACTAATACCAGTACATGTATATCAGTTAGCCGCGATTCTTGATAATTTACATGTAGTTCCACACATGGGGCACAGGTTTTGAGGAAATATAACATAATATATAACCTTATGCAATATATTTATTCTCCAACAATTAAAAATGGGAAAATCTTTAGGAAAGATGCACTTTATATAACATTTTTGGTTTTATTAAAAAAACAAAATAAAACAAAAAGGTACCTCCGACAAAACGATACTTTCACTGTAAATGCTGTATTCTAATTGGTCAATATTGAGTGCAAATATCCTAAATGATATTTTCAATCTGGTGAAAACTAACACATATATTTTCACTATGAAACCTTATATTTCACGGTAATGAATCCTATAACACCTTTGAATTGTTTTAGTTCTGATTGGTTTACATTACAAACTGTATTGATGGAAGGCATGGGTATACCTGTGATAGGGATTGCCCTGAGAACTGTCAGAAGGATTGTGACTAGGTCACGGCAGACAGTCTTGGTAAGAAAATTGTAATATTTCTGTGATATAAAGTTAAAGTACATGATAAGCCCAAGTCCCAAAGATATATACACATTTGCTGTTTCATGATTCTTCCTCAATTCCTTAACATTGACGAATGTTTCGCTGAAAAGTGGACTAAAATGTTAACTAGAACTGTACATCAGTGCAGTGATCTTACAATTACAAAGCAGACTTTTGTATGTTTCTGTTTTTCTTAAATTTAGCTATTGTTGTTGGTTTGTCATTCTTTTGCTTTCCATTTCGAAGATTGTGTTCCTCAGAAGTACGACATTAGATGTAAACAAAACTGTTATGTAAGTTGTCAAGACCTGCTTTGTTAGAAGGAAACTTGGAACTATGACGGTAAGCAAGAGAATCGTACCTTAACAATGTAAATTTCGGTAATCCGGTCATATGACAATCTTTTCAATAAAATTTTGTTTCATTTTGTTTAAATCTATAAAGTTAGCCGAGGCATTCCTTTACTGTGTTCAGTGGAATACAATATAACTTTTAATTGATTTTGTTCATAATTTACATTGCTTAAAGACCTCAAGCAAGTCTCAAACTTACTCAGGACACGCAGCGTTGTTACAAAATACACAAGCAGCAGAACTATATACCGATTGTAGCCTCTCTATGGCTAAACCAATACCATACTTTGTACCGTTTCCGTGTCCTTTTAGTTCTAGAGGTCCCTTGTTGTTTAACAAGAGTTTTATCGACAATATGAGATACTCACATGACACTGTATATTCTTATGAATGAAATAATGATGGGTGCAGGAATGGGCGGGTGAGTGTGATTCCTGTAGTGTTTGTGTGTGTGCATGTGATGATGAGTTGATTGACCTATGGATGAATTGATGACCAGACGGACGGAAGGACGGAGTCTAAAATTGTTTCCAATGTAGCCATCTTCCATTCAGTAGCTCTCAATCCAATTGGGGACATTCCTCGATTTCTCACTCGTCTGACTATGATTTTGATATCAACATTATTGTTTGAGGAATGAATTGTTTTCATTAAGTCTGCAAACTTCAAAACAGCATTGTGAATATCAAATTTAGTTGGCTTAGCATGTGTATTATCAAACTTCTATGAATATCTCTTTTTCCGATTTACAGAGAAAAAGAAAATAATTCAACCGATAAGGGTACAGGTAAACGTCTGGACAAAAATAAGAAATGATTTCACTTCTAACCATATGATAGCTTGAAATTGATATTTAGCGCTAGATGTCGATCTGGTATGACCTGATTAATAAGATGATTACACACTGAAGTTACATTGTTTCAATCATTGGTATCGTCACCCAGACCATGCATGTAGCACTAGGATGTAATCATCATGCAGGTCATGTCAAGATTCACATGCAGTATTAAACATCAATCTCAAACTATCATATAGTTGCGAAAGAAAGTTTTCAACAAATTCATTGAAGGTTTTTATACATAAGTAGTAGAACAAATGTTTAACTATGTCACTGCTTTCTGGATAGACATTAAAAACTCATAACTAGCAGGCAAAAACTGCAAAAACTATCATTTCTAATCTAATATCTGAATTGAAAGGACTGAAATGATGGCAATTTTAATTTCAATTATCTCGACTTTTACTTCAGAAAATACAATGAACCCAGAAAAAGTCGGATGTCTCGACTGCATATGATATGCAGCTGACGCTAAATTATCTTATTTTCCTTATCACCGAGTGGCATAGCCCGTTCCAAATTGATACTCTTCCTTTTATTTCCTGGAATTAATAAAGTAAAAACAAAACAAAAACAGACAAACATGTTTTTGTTTATTCCAGACGCGTCCTGGTGATGTAATTTTGTCGTTAACATTTAAAATCAAAAATTTTTTTCATACACTTATGAAGTATCCGTTTTTATTTTTTCGTTTCCATTCCAGAAGCTTTAAAATATTGTAATCTGTTGATCGCTGATAACTCGAATACCCCTATTTTTCGAGGTAACACTCAGGTTCCTGCTGTCTTACCTCAACAACATTTAAGTATAGAACCTCGAAATGAGTACACAATGTAAAGACAATTATGAATAGCTGACATCTGATAGTACATAAACCATGGAATTTTTGCACAGATAGATAAATGCATGATAAACTTCACCAATCCGTTCATTATTATAAAAGTTGTCTAACAAGCTAATCAGAAAAGTCACTTATACTTAGGTCATTGCTTATCCTTGTATTTATCTCTTACGTATCTGATACGTTACTTTTCAGACCAATCTGGCCAAGACACCGGTTATACGTCCATTGACTAGCGCCAGGTCGATCCTCCACATATATACGAGATGGCGGTTACACCACACAGATGACATGTAGATTCCAGACGAAAAGCCATTTTTTCTGAATCCTTTACATTTGTTGTAAGCGGAAAATAATATTAACGTTAAAAACGGACATTTTGATAGCAATATAGACAGGATATCATGAGTTCTAATGTAAGACGAGATTATGATGATTAGTATACATATAAGTTCAATTATGTCAGTATCGAATGCCGGTATACTTGGTGCTTATACTAAATGTAGTAATCAAATAACTCACCTATAGGAGATTTCTGAAAGATAGCGATGACGTCACACAAAAGGTACTGTACATTCGGGCGCACTCCGTAATTCTGTACACTTTAACATGGTGGGCACATCGCTTCTTTGCGATGTTTGTTTACATTTTATTGCAATAAATAGTACGGCAATCCGAGAACTATTGCGTTATTTTAATTTCAAAAAATGTAAATAGAAATATTCAACACTAATATATAGATTTAAACATGCTGAATACGATTAAATTATAATAATGATGTTACGTCTTCTCAGTTTTGTGAAATAATGGGAAAACAATGAAATTTTCAGAATTTTTCTTTAAAAAATCGATAAATGTCATAATTTTTTATTACAAGTAAAAACAATTGATGGATATTTCACCTTGTGACAGGCATTTCGAATTGCACTAACCCTTGTGTAAACGTATGTGTACTATAAAAAGATAGATCGCATCAATGAGGTCGGAAAAAAAAGAGAGAGACCCCCCCCCTCCCTCGAAAAATTTATCAAAAATTGCCAAAATGACACATTCGAATATACGCGCATAGATAGAGAACCAGACAACAATAAGAGGCAAATAACACATTTTTTCATATGATTGAAACATGCTGAATACGATTAAATCATGATAATGATGTTACGTCTTCTCATTTTTGTGAAATGACGGGAAAACAATGACATTTTCAGCTTTTTTTCCCCTATAAATCAATAAATAAATTGATGGACAAAACACCTTGTAACAGTCATTTCAAATTTCACTTATCCTTGTGTAAACACAGATATATTGCATCAATGAGGTGAGAAAAAGAGAACCCCCACCCCCGCCACCGAAAAGAAAATGCAGAAAAAAAAACTCCAAATATTCTGTCAACACACATTGTAACAGCTATTCTGAACTGAACTGACTCTTGTCTAAACATATGTGCATTATAAAAGGAAAGATTAATGGGGTTTTAGCAGAAGAAGCGAGATGACCCCCAACCCCCTCCCCCATAATTTCCAAAAAAAAAAAAAACTTATTCCAGGATCCAGTAAACATCCAAAGGCTAGTTCACATGTTTTATCCATAATTCAGGCAGTTCCCAATAACCGTAATAATTTATTTCTTTTTAGTGAAAACAACTGGGTTCGAATTATTCTCCTTCAATTTTGGATATACCTCCCCATGAAAAAGGTGTACCATTGTGATGCCTGCTCACATAAGTTAAAAACTACAAATACATATAATATCTGCTGAGGAGGAACAGTCACAGACTGGGCAGCCACAACGAAAAAGAAGGATCAGTGAGTAGGGTAACAGAGCTGTATCTGGCCCAACGAAACACGAAAAGTGAATAGATGGATATCACTCCTCCTTCGGCCTGAGGCAAGAGCAAGCAGGAAGTCAAAAGTAAAAACCTTAATGGAGACCGACACCAAAGGCTCATAAGGAGCCCCTTTCAGTAACACAAGAGCTAGATTCCACTGTGGAGCTAACTGCCTTACCCTAGGCCTGTCCAGACTGAACCCCCTAATCAAGGCGTACAAAGAGTTGGAAGACCCTAACTTTGGTCTATCTTGAGAATACAGTACACTGGAAATAGCCATACGATAGCCTGCAATAGTACCAGAGGCATGTTTGCGTTCCATAAACAAATGGAGAAGGGGATCCGCAATTAGCTGGACAGAGGCCTTGACCTGATCAATCTTCCTGTCGATAAACCAATCACAGAAGATATTCCATGACTGTTAGACGGCAGGTGAGGAAGACCTTAGCGATGCAAGCTGACACGTCTTAAGAAAAGCCTGACTTAGCGAGGCCTCCTGAGATAGCTTCCACGCTCGTGAATGGATCTTCCGGGACCGAGGCTGGCGAGTGGGAAAACAAGAGGAATATCCACCTACAGAAACGACAAGAGCTCCGGAAATCAGAATTGTCTCGGTCACATGGACGCTATCAGAAGGAGGGAAAAATGATGTTCCCGAAAATTCTTTTAGAACTCTGCCAACCAGGTTGAATAGAGGTAATGCATAATCATGTATCCCTTCTTATGCTTGACAAAGAGAGTCAACCGCATTTCCTGACAGAAGAGAAGAACACGAATGGCGAGGGCACAAAGGACGTGGGACTTTGCCCCCACCCTTTCTCTCCAGATACGCGACAACTGTAGAGTTGTCCGTAGTCACACAAATCACCCCTTGGAATGTAGAATCTTCTGAAAAGTCTGCAGAGCCAACCGAACAGCCCTTATTTTCCTGGGAGATACCTGATACCCAGACCACTCCCCATACTGGCAATGGCCGTCGAGGTAAGCCCCCCAACATGTCATCTGTGAACAAGGTCATGGTGGGAGCTGACTTGGACAACGGAACCTGGAGAACATAATTTTTCAGAGTTTTTCCGGAGTTTTTTCGGAGTTCACTACCGAGCAAACTCCTTCAAGGACTGGTTGAGAGGAAGTCACGCTTCCCATTCCCTGCTGGCAGACACCCAGTTTGCGAGAAAGAACATCGAGAAAGGTCTGATGTGAAGTCTCCCTAGGGGGACCACATCTGCCAGGGAGTTGATATTACCCAGAAAACTGAGAAACCAACACTGGATGAATGACCATAAGAGTAGGTCAGTTAAGATCTCAGACCTTCTCGGAACTTCTCCAAAGATGGAAGGGCAATACCCCGAACTGTGTTGAAACTGTTTCCCAGGAAGACAAAGTACTGAGAAGAAAAACCTCGGACTTCTCTCTGGAAGGAATGAAATCGACTTTGAGAAAACGTTTCAGGACCAGACGGGCGTTCCGCTTCAACGATTCCTAGACTAGGTGGAGCATGAGGGAGTCGTCGAAATAGATGTGGACATTTATTTTCCTGGAGTGCTGAAATCCTACGCCAACCTACAGCAGTTTGATGGAAACCAAAGGAACATCCTTTTAAAATACACATATGTTTAAACAGACAAGAGTCAGTTCAATTTAGTAAAACTGTTACAATGTGTTTTGCCAGAATATTCGGAGGTTTAATTTATTTATTTATTTATTTTTTATTTTTTTTTTTTTTTTTTTTTTTTTTTGCATTTTCCTTTCGTGGGGGGGGGGATCCCTCTCTTTTTCCGACACATTGATGCAATCTATCTTTTTATAGTACACATGTGTTTACTCATGAGTAAGTGAAATGATTGTTACAAGGTGTTTTGTCAATCTTTTTTTTTCTTGAGATAAAAATTATGACATTTATCTATTTTTCTAGTGAAAAAAACAATAAAAAATTTCATCCCCCCCCTCCCCGTCATTTTACAAACTGAGAAGATGTAACGTCATTATTATGATTTAATCGTATTGAGCATGTTTCAGTCATATTAAGAAAGGTGTTTATTTGCCTCTAATTGTTGTCTGGTTCTCTATCTCTGCGCGTTTATACGAATGTGACATTTTGGCCATATTTTGATATATTTTTTTTTATTTGGGGGGGGGGGGTCCCTCGCTTTTTCCGACCTCATTGATGCAATCTATCTTTTTATAGTACACACATGTTTACACAAGGGTAAGTGCAATTCTAAATGACTGTAACAAGGTGATTTGTCCTTCATTCTTTTTTCTTGTGATAAAAATTATGACATTTATCGATATTTTAGGGAAATAAAGTTGAAAATTTCAATGTTTTTCCGTCATTTCACAAAAATGAGAAGACGTAACGTCATTATTATGATTTAATTGTATTCAACATACTTCAATCATACTAAAACATGTGTTTATTTGCTTCTGATAACTTAAATCCAAGATGGCCGCCATATGACTCCCATGGGACATAAGTTGTCAATGGCAACAAGCATAATATGAAACAACACATCATACCGATCCTAAAAAAACATTTTTCGAAAAACTGCAAGAGGGGTACATGGGAACCAATTTCTCCTCCCCCACTATATGGTATTCATATATTTTACTCTGTTTATACTCCATTTTCGACCGCCACGAGAAAACACGGTCGCCTTAACGTATAAACATTAACAGATATTGCGAATATCAACTTTATGTTACAAATAAAATTCAAAGTTACCCAAAATATCATACTGATATTTAAATAAGAAATTACTGTTTTCTAAGTCTTACTTGGTTAAACATCTACGATGTGTGATTATTACCAAATTAAAATTTGCTTTCGTGTACTGCCGAGTCACGAGATACCAAATTTCGTCCTTTTTGCAGAGTCACAATATTACGTATTCTGGATAATTTGTTCTTCATAAATTTTGGAATTTAGTTTATGACATACAAAAGAGTCAGTTTATAGTTACTTTTTATCATATTTTTAAACAAAACTTTAAGTATTTTAGGATTCTCGAAGACGCGAGCAATGTGTCGTGGTCGGCATTTAGAGTACTACGATCTGTATTCATAAATCTAAATGTAGTCGAACTAACAGGTATTCAAATTATTTAAAAGTAACATCACTTAAATTTGAGACCTCACATAACAGCCCGTGGAATAAAAGCGACTAAAGAATAAAAAATATTAAACTCTACAACATGAAAACTGAACGATTTCACCATTTTATTTTTCGAGATATTGGTAGCCATACGAGTACGTACACATGTAGATCTGTATGTACGTGTAACACAATGGTTTATAGCATTAATTTAAAACAAGATATACATGGTAAAGAACGAAATATGTATATATTAGAAGTAGTCATCGAAATATGTGTTGGTAATTACGTATCAATATTATTAATTTCCGCAACTATGGGCTGTGTCCTGAGGTGATCTACCATCGCAGCCATGCACGAGCGGCAGTGGTCTGGCCAGGTGGTTCACATTTCGTTATATTAAATAGTGTTGTGAACAGCTTTTTCATGTATAACAGAAACATAACACAATAAAATAAACTATCTATACATAACTTTTTCACAACATGGATTTCTACGTGTGAACAAAAAACTGGTAAGTGTGGCGGCCCGGCACCACTTCTACACACATGTATTCAGCAATAAACAATTGTAAATATGAAAATATAAATGTCTATGACCTCTGAAACAATAAGAAACCATTTTAAAATCAGAATTTGCAAGTATGAAAGTGTATAATTTTGTTAAAATATGGATTGTGTAGCGGAGATGTGCGTATCTGTTATTGTTTTCCTTGATCGCCATACTGTGTTTGTACCTTAAATGACCCGGATGTAAACTTTCTGTGACGTCACGCCATCTTTTTTTAAATCTTCTTTAATTAGTGTTCATAACAAGTGTATTGTTTCGAAATTGCCTAATGAGCTAATCAACTATACAGTTGTAATTCCCCTGAGTATATCATTTGATGAGTTATAAATAAAACTATAGTACTAAAATCAACATGCTCCTGCTTGTGTTTTCATATTTCCATCTATATTCTACAATCAGTCACGAAGATTGGACACACATAAAACAAATACGGTCACAACATATAGAATAAACAAAAGAATGGAAACAAATATGGTAATAAAGTTTAAAACATTTAACCATTGGGCGAGCTAGAACCGAATGTGGAACCTATCGATATTTAGTCATAATGTCCAAAAGAACGATACATGTGAAACCGTGGAAATGAACAAGATGTAACATATAAACCGTAAATATTAATGGGAGATAACATTTCATCTCCCTTCATCATGGTCCTTCTTAGAAGAAGAGTTTCACTACCACAGTTCGAGTGTTCATTTCTAAATGCATGTAACTTTAAATCTTATCAAAGAGAAAAAAATATTACGATTTAGAATGGCTGAGATGGTTTTACGAGTGTTCCACATGACCGGTTGCGACAGGGACACTTCACCACTTGTTATTTGTCAGTATGTCGTGTTAGGAGCGACTGGTTAAGGTTTCTCATGTTTTATCACTCCCTCCTATCCGTTTAAACATAGAACAGTTGCTGGTGCTAACATTAGACCATTATAATTTTTTCGACTCTGGCTTAGATACTATTATGAACACTGCGTGTTGTGTTACCACAAGTATGATTGCATGTTCTCTGAAAAGTTTGTAGAATCGTCAATATCCTGTAGTGATTAAGGCACTAGCCTTTCACCTAACCGGCCAGGGTTCGATCCATGGCACGGAAGTGAAGTGGTAACAGCGCTTACATTCGGGCCATCGAAAGTGATATGTATATGTTATATAACGTGCTTCGAAATCAGGGTCTTGACGCACGTTTAATTGGTAGCTGGTACAGTATCTAAAATGATATTAAGAAATATCTGCATCAAGATACACGTATTAAAATAAATTATAATGGTGCGAAAATTCTGATTTCGTTGAATATCATCATCATTAGATAAACTAGCAATTGACATTATTTATATAAAGGTGAGGGCGTGTATAGGCATGTTGCCTGTTGCCCAATTCCGATTGTCTTTAACATCAGAAAATCAAATATTCTGAAATGAAAATTTTGATGGAGAGCATTTCAGGATCATTACTGGTATTATTACAACATAATGAAAGACTATCTTGATACCACGGATGTTTACATTAATTAATTATATCGCATCAATAGGACTACACACAATTACAAATGAGTCATAGTTTTAATTGAAACTGGTCAAGATAACATTACAAATTACTGATATACCTAACTATCGCTACATCAATTCAGGCAAGTATTTTACCTTGGACATTTTTTTTCACAACTGATTTTTGAAACAACGCAGTAATCAAATTCAATTGACAGTTGATGTAATAGTTCAAGAGCCTCATATATTTCCATTAAAAGTCTTTTCACCACCAAAATTGTTCTTTCTTGTCGGAATCCAACCAGTATCAGCAGTTTTCTCTCCAATGAAGTTTTGTTTGTCAATGGTTCAACCATATGTATTTTGTCCATAAGGGCAAACTGGAATGGCTGTTAACCAACTCAAAGTCATTTCTCCCTTAGTACTATTGCTGTCCATACATGGAATTTCCTCATCCTCCTAGTATTTGTCCATCCATGTTGTAGTTATGAGACTGGTTTCTCAACGGGCAATTGCGGGAAATATGTCCAACTTCACTACAGGTTTAACATCTTCTGTCATCCAAATTTTTCGTGTTCATTCTACTCTTAATTGGTTAACATGCCTTCACCAATATGTCCTTCATTTCATCATCAACTCCTCTGACTTTCATTACTGGCTTCTGTTCTCTGTTTATGCTTCTCCTTATTTAAAGTATTCAAAACCCTGACTGAGTTATGGTTCATGATCAAGTCTTTCTGGCTTTCAGATCATCCTCCGCTATTCCATGATAAGGCATTCTCATTGTTTCTATATAATTCACATGGAATACAACTCAATGTTCTTTGGATTTTTATGAAATTCGACTTCAAAACTTGCCTTTTCATTGTATCCACTATCCTGAGTAAATTTTCAGTCCTAGTATATGTATCTCTCCTGTTATGAGCTTTATCATACAGTCTCTTCAGGTGGGCTGCATATTCCTCTACAAACTCGCCAGGTTTCTCTAACTACATGTACATGTATCTACCGTAAGTGATTCATCCTTATCATAAATAGATTCCACTGCATCAACAGACAAAACACCGTGTTGTCACAATAACGAATACCATAATGTTATTCCCTTTTTGTAATGTTATTTCTTCTTGATTATTTCATAAAGGATGACTCCATATGTTTAGTAATTTTTAACTTGATCTGCGTCTCGGATTATTTAATTTATTCTTATTCATGTATTGTATGTGTACGCATCCAAAAATGTGTATGACAGTTGTATAGTTGTTTAGTAATTACAATATCTTTGAGAACAAACATGTCATTGTGATTTGTAGAGCAGCAGG
Source organism: Argopecten irradians (assembly GCF_041381155.1). Lineage (NCBI taxonomy): Eukaryota > Metazoa > Mollusca > Bivalvia > Pectinida > Pectinidae > Argopecten > Argopecten irradians. The sequence continues at coordinate 22,659,761 of NC_091139.1, forward strand.
ATATAATTGTATATTATAACGTTGCTTTTACTTAGAACATGGTACTTATAATTACAAATAAATATAAAAGATGTACAAGTTTTACGGTTCTAGTAGATAAAAGAATTATTAACACTGAGCGTTGTCTTGCTACATTGTTTCGTTCCTAGTTTGTAAGTATGGTAATTAAAATACTGGTCACAGGAATTAAAAGGCTGGTCATGACCAACCGAGAGGTTCTTTCGTATTCCGTAATTTTTAACTAACCAATCTTACCTAATGATTGAACTTCGAAACCTAACCCACTAATATATGTTTTATTTGTTTTACTTCATAGACGATGTTAAGTATTATTGATACTTTTGATATACACACAACATGTTATTTGCTATATGGTGATATGATCCTGACCCTCTGATCTAATTTCAAAGTTAGGGTTGTCTAAACTTACGTGTAAGTTAAGAATACTTACATGTCACGAGTTGAACGTAAACACAATATCACTTAAAAACGATCAAAATCGATGTTAACTGCAGACTGGCTAGCATAAATTACGTCACCTTAAAGGAGACTCACGGAAAAAACATGTACCCTTATTCGACCAAAGAATTTTGTCTTTTTGTAGAACATTTAAAATACACTTCCTTGTTGATGTAAACCCGATAAAATGGCGACTGGACATAGTGGTTTGAGAGGATGTGTGGTTTTAATCATTTTCGCTGTATTAAGACCCAGTTTTATCAGAAAGTAAGTATCATTCATAGCGAAATTTCGAACGATTCATTGCTCTTGCATAGTTGTTTGTAATCTACCTGTACATGTTTAGATAGCTAATGATTCCGATCTACAATATGTCCTTATCTTTGTGGAATTACCGCCAGTTAATATAATATGACGCTCAATCCTTCACGTGTTTATCAAAGTGTTTATACTGTTGTCTTTTTGCATCAAAGCGCACACTCTATTGTCAAGTCTTTTAATTGTTATGTAATTAATCTTATATTAGGTTTGCACTATGTTCCCGGCGGCCACGGTAGCCGCATTTCAGACCACCGTTGAAAAAACGTGGTGACCGCGAGACAACGTGAGACAGCACAGAAGGACATAAAAGACAAATGTAAGCGGTCGTGAATATCATGGATGCCGTGCCAGATTTTTAAACTGTCAAAAAATTTGCCACGGCAGTCACGGTACAGATGGCGAACGCCACAGGACGTAATAAAACGAGATTGACGTAACAAAACGTAACAGTGCGTACGAGGCCGTAACAAAACTTCCAGACGGTCCGTGGTGGAACGGGCACCAAGCACGTTTCCCGGAACCTCACGATAATTTCAAGTTTTGTGACGTTCTGTTGAGTTTTTTTCCACGTTTTATCACGGTTGATGCAGATTGGCTGCACGTTTTGTGCCGTTTTGTCCAGTTTTGTCAAGGTTTTGACGGCAAGTCAAGGTGGAAGATAGCCGTTTCGATGCGTTCTGTTTCGATGTGTTCTGTCAAGGCACATCACGGCTTGTAGCGGTTGAAAGCCCGACGTAAAACGGCGTGTTGCGTCTTATTACGGTCTTACGCTGCAAGCAATATATGATGGAGTATCATTGCCTGGCCTGGTACATATTTGCTACTTCATGAAGTTATTTCTATTAATAAATAGAAATAGTCATTATCAAACACATTTAAACATTCTAACTTGACACAAATAATTGTTTTCACATTTATTATAGAACACGAGTGGTTTCTTTAAATCTTTTATAGAATATATTCTAAAATGATGTTGATATTACATAGATTTTGATTGGATTATTTCCATGATCAAATCTCCGTTAGATTCATAAGACTTCATGACGTTGTTGTGGCGACGTCGAAGCCGGTAAACATTTATAACTGGCCGGAGGTTTTGTAATTCTCTTACGTTTATTATGAAAACACTAAATGAATGTAAATCCCAAAATATCCTTTCGAAAACATCGTAAGCCTCAACTTTCATTATCTAGGCCAATCGATCGTAGAGCAAACTTCACAACAATTTCGGCCGTTTCGTCAATGTTAGAGACAAATTTTATAAGATTTCACACAGAAAGGCGTCTTGTAAAGATCATAAACTCATTAATAAATAATCAAAACGGTAATTCTGGCAGAAAATGGATAAAATGTTGTACTTGTTACACCACATACCACATTGCAGGATCAACAAAGCGATCAATTGAGAAAAATTGACAGAGCTTTGCAATACAAGAAATATAAGGAACTATCTAATTGGCTAATAGGAAAGAAGCAATCTTTTCACATTCATGCATCGCTACATCCTTAATTTTAGAATGGGGTTTGAATGTCATTTTTCATGAATCTACTGGAGATTAGATCATGAATTTTACCTTTTAACTCGTGCTTAAAACAAAAAAAACCTAAATATATCACATCGACAGCGTTTTCCTAAAACAATAGGACAGCATAAGATATTCAACCTCCTGTCATCACGCAACCTATTGTTTCATTTATCAACAAAGAAAACCCAAACACCAATACTATTTATTTCCGAAACAAATGGCGACAAAACGTTAAATTTATATATTGTGTTGTATTGTCAGTGTAAACGATGCGCTAATCTGAATTAGCCATACTTTTTTTTAAATCCATTAATAGTAGCTGTCGCATGGAAATGGGACTCCGTGTTCAGCTCTCAGATATTTATAAACGATGCACCAAACACAAGTATCCTAGGTCTGGGTATTCTTGCTCCTACAGCGTACATGTACATGTACCATAACGTACTGGAAAACAAAAGTACTTCAGCAAGGCTTAGCCTTTACAAACGTATATCAAATTATCTGAGCGTGATCGTACCTATATCCCTGCTTTAACCAATGATTTAACGTAGAGTAATTTAACATTTTGGACACACAAAATTGTGGTACGCCAGTAAAATTTAATAGAATTTAATAGAAGCGTGTAGTGTCTCATACTGTAAGTATATAAAACCACCGAAAACTGTTGAATAGTCAAGATAATGAATCGTTCGATGCCCGTAAGGGCCTAGAACTTTTATTATCTTAACTATTCCACAGTATGAGGTGTTTCTCAAGGCCCGGTTATACTTGCGCTATTACATGTAGCGTACCTTAGCGTATTTAAAAAATGAGGGGAGTAGAAGTACGCCTTGGAACACTGTGATACGATATCACTAAGTTGTAATACGCTTAATTAGGTGTAATGGTGTCGTTATAACTAGGTAGAAATACGCTAATGTAGGTTCTGACACGCTGTCCAACGCTTTTATACGCTTGTTTAGGAGCTAGGTTAGTAGTAGAAGTACACTTCATTTGATACGCTATTAGCGCAAGTATGACCAGGCCATAAAAACATGGCAGCAGATACCATTAGTAGTCTTCTCTACTACAATATATATTGTTTAAAATATTCCATAGTCCCAGGCAAACCCTTACATATTTAAGGTGGTAGTCTCACATTCCCCAAAAAAATCCCGTTCTAATGGAAATTAGATTACTTGGTTTACTGTTAAATGTCAGAAAAGCTCACTGTAGCGAAATGTATGTGAAATGTTCAAACTCGCTTGCTGTCCGCAATTACACATTGTCGTCGGACGTCTTGTATGCCAAACCCTGGCCCTTGACAGTGTAGTAAAGATTTTTTGTTTAGAACTTCTCAAATCGCTCTTACAGTAGTGTGTTATTAGGTGCATGTTCTTGTCTAGATATAATTTCACCAACTCCTCAGTGGCTATGTATTGCATTTGATTAACGTGCGTGACTTTGACTAGGTAAGGGTACATTATATATACAGTCAAACCTGTCTATAACGACCCTGAAGGGGAGACAGAAAAACGGTCACTATAGACAGGTTGCCTTTATAGACAGGTTGGGGCTTTCGTGCCAACCAACGAGCCAGTAAATAAAACAGAATTATATTAATACAAAACACACCTGCTACTGGATGTTTATATATTTATTGCCATGCATTATTTAAGAAATAATTAATTGTGTCAATATATTTCCGTGATTTGTGTTCGTTTTATTTTAATGCAACCGGAAATTTCGATCATAACAAAATCAACTCGTTTTGATACATAGATTTTTTCATCTATGAACATAATCATTACCTAATTACTGATTCACATGGCCTGGAATTATCTGTGAACGATTATTATCAGACAATGTATGCGTGCAATATTTTTTTACAACACATTCTCGCTGGCAAGTCGTATGTAATGTTGCCGTGTAACCAGTTTTGACGGATTAATCTCGGAACATGAAAGATCGATTTGGAGGCGTTTTCTCACAATATACAGCTTCAAAACTATTAAAATCACAATGCAGGTACACATATTAACTTTCAGTAACATTTCTACCAAGTAATGGGACCGTATTTTATTTATAAACACATCGAGAATACCCGGGTTACATCGGGCGATAATCCGACTGACTCTAATCGTAAAGAAGTCGAACGTAAATTTATAGGCCTAATTTGAAATAGCTTAAGTACAGGCCATTTCTTAGTAATAAAACAATGCTAAATATCGACAATGAATAACGGAACACATTAAATAAATCGGCATGTTTTATTTTGCCTACCGTATCATCCGAGTTGTGGCTTCAAAATCACGCTTTACGAGTGATCTTTTCGTGCACATGGCGTTCGCGACCAAACTTAATTTCAGTCTTTGATAGGCATAAACGGTCTTTAAAACTTCCATCCTTAAGTTGGCAACCATATTTGTACCTCAAATGTTACGACCGCTAGGTTATAAACCAAACAGTACTGTATAAACAATTCATAGCTTGGGCTTCAGTAATGGCTGTCATTTGGAACAAAGGGACGCTACTACACACACACTGTACTCGGTACTCGAAAAGTCGATCTCAGCGACCGGTCGTTAGACAACCTTGACGGGGCTAAAACGACCGGTCGTTAGCCACATTAGACAGGTGGTCGTTATGCAGAGTGCCATTATATAGTAAAAACGCACGGGGAGTCTAAAAACCGGTCGTTATAGACAGGCGGTCGTTATATACAGGCGGTCGTTAGAGCAGGTTTGACTGTACTGGTAATCATATTGATCAACGATTTGTAATTACTACGGTATCAATCAAAATACTTAACAATGTCGTGGAATTTGTCAATATCTCTTGTTATATGTTTCATTCGTAATATAGAACAATACATTTATGTCAGTATTTTGCTTCATGGTTATGTAACAGAATTAGCCTCATTGAATTGTCCATTTTTATTGTTCTATGAAGTAAATATGTTGTAAGAAATTGAACCAGTCTTTTTTTCTAAATCGATATTCAAATTTGTCATTTTTCAGTACTTTCTTCACATAAAAACCAGCATTCGTTTGCGGTAAATCTGGCCCGTAAATAAAAAATCTTTTGACAAAATTTTCCATGAGAAATGTATTATTTAATTGATGTGATATATATCAATGCTTTTTTAAAGGAAAATGCTTTACATCTCGTCATAATTAAGTTTTGATGATGATTCTCACAAGAATGAAAATAGATCAAAATTGTTAAGTCCAATTTAAAAAAAAATTATAAAGTTTTGTTCACTAGTCATTGCATTCACACTTACTGTGGAGTATTTACCTTTTCCATTGAAATAGTTAACAAACCATTCCACAGGAAAAAGTAACTACATGTATTCCACATGCAGTAGTAGGTGATAATAGCAGATAACAGTAGAACATTATCTATATGTCCATTAATTAATAAACTTAAAAGTGAGCAACCTTATCTCCCCCATTCACATTTTAACATTAAACTCTCATCACATGGTTGCCATGATTGTAATGAAGAAATCAATATACATAATGTACATAACTGAAACAAGAATTTTTTCTAGATTGTTCTGCTATATGTGATGAGTTATATGTGAGATCCTCTTATCTTATGGTATATTATGTTTACTATTAATATTTTTGTCGAAAAAAATGTACCATACCAGATTTTATTGGAAGTGGCTAAAACAGGCTTTGCCTGATGCCAAATCCGTTTTTTTTTTTTTGCAATACAATTTGTTGAAATTCAAAATTAACACGGCGTTAGGTTATATAAAGAACACTCTGTAATCATCTACAATCAAAACATAGATACACAGAGGCATTACAGTAGCAAAATAATCGGTTTATTAAAATATCGGAGATGATTCTATATAACAAACTATTTTACAGCATAATGTTTTCTACTTACCACTAAGCATCATGTTCTATGTATCCAACACAATAATATTTGGATGGAGAAACATACTATATATTTACATTTTCCTCTATCAAAATCAACGGAAGCCCATTAGATATGAAAAAAAGAATTTAAAAAAGTATTGCGAACAAACGTAATACTTTTGCGAATAAATACTTTTTCTTATCTAATTTAGCACCAATCGGCTTCCGTAAAAATCTCCGTTTGTATATTACAATATTTATTTGTATTTTTTTAGATAATGTTGCTATTTCGGGAACTGCTGAACAGAGTAGCTATCAGGATTACAATCGTTGGCGAGCGGAGCAGGCTGTGGATGGCTGCGTAAAAACATACTTTCTTTTTCATTGTTGTTCACATACACACGCAACTTCAAAAATAGTCTGGTGGCGAGTGGATCTCAGAACGCTGATCACCATAAATGGTATCTCAATATACTATCGAGGTAATGTAAATAAGGTTACAGCCCTTATATATCAAGTATGCAAATTTATCTTTCCATACTCTTTCATTCACATGCACTTTCTTACTTGCTAAGTGTGTACTTTTATCCATCCATACATTTAGTGGATAAGTTATTTATCTTTGCATTTACATTCACACAGCGTTTTCTTACTTGCTAAATTATAATTTTATCCTTCTATGTACTTTTACACACAACACGTTCTTAATTGACATGGTAACATGATTACCTATACATGTATACATTATACATGTAATCTTATTGTACCTATTTTCAATCCACACAATTGTATTCTGCATACACACAGTAAATAGGAGGTGTAATGGCTATTTTGTAAGCGTACACATATATAAAGAGTAGAAATATTGTAGAAAAGAATGAAAGTATTTAGTTCTGTTGACAACAAATAGAGTTTATGAGTTTTGTACATTAGATGTCTAACAGATAAATGCATTGATTGTAGGAAATGGAAAAATTACGAAAGCCATACGAGCTCATTTTGGTAAAAGAAAAAAAATTACGCGAAACTTTGGCGTTATTACGCGAAACGTATATTATACGTACAATGGTTAGCACACATTTTTGTAGCAATAAGGAAATTATCAACAACTTTCAAACCAAACGGTTATTATGTGACCAATGTTGCAAAAATATGTGCATTTGTTGAGATCAATAATTGTTTTATGGTGTTATACCACCATGATTAATCTAAATTAAGACCGAGGTCGTAGACACACTTACATAATTGGATGCCATTATTTTATTTCTACTGGGGCAGTATAACACCATGTGCATTAACGTTCTTCTACCGTCAGCATCGTAGGATATTGTTATTAGTAAATCAAATCTTTTAAAAAATGAAAACGAAACTCCCTTCCCCTTCTCTCTCTCAAGATACAATAATTTAATATTTATTTAATTTTTAACTTATAGTGTACAAAGTATTTTAATTGATCATATATATATTATGAAAATAATGAAATTCAATGATTTATCAAATTACTAAAATTGAAAAATTTATTCCAGTCACTACTGTATATAGCTTAATCATTTTGTCTCATGTTTTCCATATCCATTCAAATTTATGTTCAGCATTATCATCCTTACAATTTGAAACATATTTTTGGATTATGATAGTTATATTGAATTATGTTTATCAGATAGTTAATACTAAGAGAATTATGTAAACATCTCATCCTATCACTACTGTTTTATTGGAATTATACAACTATGATATCCTGCCACTTCGAAATAACTTTAATAAAAAACACACGGGACTACAATTTAATTATCCATACTTGAAAATCGCATGATGTTTGCATCTTTGATACTAAAGCCAGTCTAGTTTCTGAAAAAAATGTTCAAATTTTACCGAGAAAATAGTAATTGTGTTGACGCCATGACGCCATGAGGCTGAAGGCGACACGAGTGTACAGTGTATCATGTATATGTATAAGAGAAAAATAGTGAACTTTTCTATTTTTATTTCAGGTATGCGTTTGTTTTGTTTTTACTATTATTTTGAAGCAATGATATGTGTGTCTGGGATTATTAAACAACATATCAATATGGATGACAACAATATAAACTGATTTTGATATAATATGATGCTTAATTTATATACAGTATATGTAATGTAATTGCTATCTTTTGGATTTTGGTTTTACAAGCATGGTTTTGGTTTTGGTTTTGGTTTTGATTCTGGTTTGACATTGTTGGCAAAGCATTAAAGGAAGCTAACGATATTTAATTTTCATTCTAGATAACTCTCAGCATAGATTAGCCGGGTATGAACTGTACGTCTCTAACACCACCTCTTCACTACAAGATGGCGTCCTTTGTTACCAGGACAACAGTACTACCTTGTCAGCTGTACAATTGACGATCACACATCAGTGCCCGTATGTAGGTCGTTATGTGACTGTGTACAATTACAGAAACGACCCAAAACGGTACGACTGGTATGACAATTACGCTGTTCTGGAGTTGTGTGAGGTACAGGTGTGGGGTAAGTTCGATAAGTTCGATACTAAATATATACTGTATTATGATAATGTATCATATCAGTACGAATATGTACGTGGGTGAGAGTGTCTGTATCAAAGTTTGTGTGTAAGTACTCTTTTTTAAATACAAGACAAAAAACGATTACACATCATATCCAGCATTTTACCATGTAATTATTCTTGTATAGGGTGTCCGGTTGCAACTTACGGTGATGGTAACTGTGATAGCGTGTGTTCCGGTAACTGTTATGGTGGTAACTGTAACGCTACAACAGGTGCTTGTTTCTGTAAGTTATCATAGTAGTATAAAACGTAACTCTTAGAATTCTGTTTTTATAATCTTCACTAAAAAGTTTATTTTAAATTTTCCACAAATCATATTCGTTATTGAAACGACTAAACCACAATGTATAATGTCGTTATGAGATACTACACAAGCAACATTGCTTCATGCAATCGTCATTGTATTATCTTCAGAAAACAATTACTACATTAATTTTAGAAAATCGCAAAACAACTTGTATTGAATCTTTGGCATTTATTAGTTTGTCATCGATATTACTTCAAATTGGAATCAAACTAAATGGCTAAGCATTACCGTAACGGGGTACCAGTTTATTATTAACGAATAGCACATTGCTTTCTTTGCAGATTGTTTTACCGGTAGATATGGCGATTTCTGTAACAAAATCTGCCCTCTATATTGCAAAGATAACAAATGTGAGAAGGACAGCGGAAACTGTTATGGTAGGTATCATATAAAACAATATAAATTGAAAACATATAACTCTCGAAATCAGAGCTGAAGAACCACGTGGTCTCAGTCTTTGCGCACTTAGCATTAAGATCCCATTATTATATTTAAATGTTCACTTGTTGTAAACTCTGAAAGTGGATAATAAATTGAAAGAAGAGTACGTTAAAGATGCTCCACCGCCGACAGAGCATAAATGATATTCATCATTTGAACAGTAATTGGTGTTTAATCGTGTATATTTATGTCTTATTAACACAAAAAATAATTTAAAATAATTTACTTCGCCTTTGGTGCATACACAATCAGTACTTCATTCCATATAGGATATAGTGACACGGAATTTTTTCGGGATGCAATTAATTCTTTTTCATATTTTTAACTTTAAGTAAAATTAGAAGCTCAAACTTTTCAATGGTTGTAATGGTGTAAAGTAAGTAACTTTTGTAACTAATAAAAAATACTAAATCGTCTGCTCCTGTTTTTGATAGTGAAAAAATACCATTTGTCAGCGGTGGAGCATCTTTAAATTAATCTACACGCATATGGCATAGTTTTCTCTCTTTAAACTTCATTGATAACGTTTTCGAGTTTGGGAATAGAAATAAATGTTAGTATACAGTACTGCATATTTTCTTCATTGCAGTTCGTTGATTTAGATCTGTTACTATGATAACATGAAATAATATAAATGTAATGTGTTAGTAACGTTTAATATATTATAATACATGTTGTATATAGTTAATATAATGTAACGTATCAATGTAATGTGCGCTGGTCAATGAATGTAAGATGAGGAACGTGTAGATGTAATGTAAGAACATAATTGGATAGAAATCGAGTAACGTTCAAATGTAATATAGGATTATAGATGAATGTATTGTGAGTAAAATAGAGATATAATATGTATAAAGGCAATATGAGAGTGTTAATACGTGTTGCGTATCATAGATACATAATGTGAAAATAACATATTAATGTTATATGTTAATAATGGATGCTATAATATGAAAGTTAAAAATAAATGTGACGAATGTAAATGTATCGTAATATGAATTGTCTCTCTACAATACATATGTGTACACTGCGAGAGTGTTGAGTGTCTGTACATTTTGTATTGTTTTTTTTTCTGTCTGCACTTATATATATATATATATATATATATATATATATATAAATGCACTGTACTGATAAACCATATGGTTTAAAGTAATAAAGAACTGAACAGAACTGAACTATTACTAAAAGTCATACATCAACAAAATTAACCTAGCATTAACATAAAGGCATAGCACTAAAAATATATGTGCGTAAATGTATTTAGCCATCTATCTAAGTACAAAGAAAAAAAAGATTCCATAACGAATTGTGCATCGTTGTGTTTCTCCATATATTATATTTATTTTACATTTGACAGATTGCATCGGCATATTTTTCAGAGAAAACAAAAACTGTTGGATTTTTTCTTTTTTGGATTCATAATAACGAAATGTGCATGGTTGTGTGATTTGTTTGGAGATTATACTCGATTATCTCGCCCATATTTGTTTAGCACTCCCATAGATCACCATAACTTTTGTGGGCAAGGACACATAGTACTTTTCGATTAATCATTTTCTAGCGAAAGTGTGCTATCTAATCCATCACGAATTTTGATTATTTTTGTTTATAAATTTGACAGATTGTATCGCTCAGAAACATGGCGTTCAATGTGAACATGACTGTGCTGTGGATTGTAAAGATAGATTGTGTGATAAAGACACCGGACATTGTTATGGTATGAAAAGAAACACATGAGCAGGATATGTAATGCACATGTACTTTAGATACAGCATTGCCATTCAAAAAGGTGTTTTCTAGTCCATAATAAGCTTTGAATTTATTTTTTTCATTCGTCAAATTGCATTTCTTGGAAACCTGGCGTTCAATGTGAACATGACTTTCTGTATATAGTAAAGATGGATTGTGTGCTGAAGACACTTGGCATTGTTATGGTATTGATTAAATCAGCTTGTAGATTTCAGTTACATAATTATGCTTAACATAATTCTCATTCCAATTTGTTTAAAATAAAGCACTGCTTTAAAATGAAAATCAAACTTGATTGATTTTCATCTGCAATTTTTTTTCTATATATGATGCAATCAATGCACGTAAACTATATTCACTTTATTCTGGACTAGCCGCCACGGTGGGATAAGGAACGTCTTAAAAACTCTTCTCGAACATTTGTCAAAGTTAATTCTAGGCCTATACATGTTCCGTCTTTGCACATTAAAATGTTCGCTAGTGTAGCGTCATATTTTCAGAGAGAACAACGTGAGATTCGCTGAGAAAATAATGACGTCACAATCCGTACCCTCTCACAAGGGAGATAACTCTGTAATATGCAAAGACGGAATCAATCTCTACCGGGGTTCATTGCGGTCCCCACATTCACCTTTGTCGATGGCTCACCAACTGGCCGTCTGTTGACCTCGGGTCACAGATTATTACGTCATAACGATTGTTTAATACATTGCGCCCCCTGTATATACGACGTCACAGTGATTGTTTTTAAAACAGCGGACGTCGTAATTATTTACAAGTAAATCTAGTGTATCCGCAAAAGAATCCATTATTGTTTGGTTTGATATTCAAATTACATTATGTCAAAACTGGCAGTCGTTTACAAGAAAAAGATACAAAGGAAACTAACAACTTGTATTTAAAAATTTAGTATGCGTCCGAAGTACGTTTTTGAAGAATCTTGAAATTTCGCTGTGCCGTTTACAGAGGTGAAATTGTGGGGACCGAAATGCACCCTGGGAAGGATTGAGACGGAATATGAGGTATCTCGCCTACATATTTATAATTCACAAGAGCTTTACACAATCATTATTTTTGCTTTTGCAAAATACTTTAACCAGTTAATTACGAATGAAATGATTCGTAAAAAACAAAGAGATAAAAATACCATATACTTGATTAACTGTCAGTCCTCATTTCGATATGTATTAAGTATCATTTCCATACAAGCAGAACTCAGCAGGTTTAGAATGTTTAAATTAAATGAATCTTACTTCTGTTCAGAAGACAATATATATGTTTCCGTTTACCCTTTCGTCTTTATGAACTGATTGATGTTGACAAGATATCTGTAATACAGAATGTGTTACTGGGAGGTATGGTGCTACATGTGAGGTGAACTGTGATGGCAGTTGTAAAGATAAGTGTGAAAAGGTCACGGGGAACTGTATCGGTGAGTTAATGTAGACGTCACTTAACGTTTAACTGTCGGATCTAAACATTATATAAAAACAACAACAACAGAAATTTAACGTACCTTCCAATCGACAAAATGTATTTGATCCTTTTATGATTCATGCATGTTTTGGGGTTTGACTTCAACTTCAGATTTAAGCATCATCAAACATTTCGAATAACAAAGCAAATTGGTATCCTATTGTCCCTTTGAAAATTGTTTAGCTCTGTTTGGTTACATTTCAGAATGCATTGATGGGAGACATGGTTTTACATGTGAACTGGATTGTCCTGCAAACTGTGAAGGGAATTGTGATCAGGTCACGGCAAACTGCATAGGTAAGATAATTTTAATATTTCTGTGATATAGAATATAAATACATAATAAACTCCTTAAGATCTATGTACATGTATTGTTTTAATAACTCTTCAGTTTCTTCACATTCAAGGATGTATCTCTGAAAAAACATAAACAACTATGTGAATTGGACTGTCCTGTACATAAGTGCAGTAATAGGACATTTGCAAAACACATGTGTGAGTCTTTCTGTTTTTGATATTTTTATATGTTTTTGTTGCTGTATTGCCATTCCTTTGCTTTCCGTTTCAAAGATTGCGTTCCTCAGAAGCATGGCATTCAATGTGAACTTAACTGTTCTGTCCAATGCCAAGATATGCTTTGTGAGAAGGAAACAGGAAACTGTCATGGTAAGCATGAGAATCGAACCTTAACAAATTCAAATAAGAATGATAATCTTTTCAGTTAAATCATATTTCCTTTTGTTTAATTCTAAAATGTGATGAGATGTTTCTTTTCTGTGTAAAATTGAAATGACTGTTCATTTTTATTTATTTTGTTCATTTATTTAAGCATTGATGTCACTATTTTTTAATTTTATCGGGGTATGAAAAAAAAATGTTTGCAAACTGTTTGCAAAAAGTTTGTAAACAATTTTTTTTTTCATAACCCGATAAAATTAAAAAATAGTGACATCAATACTTACAATTAATTTTATTCTCTATTTGATTAAATGAAGTATGTTTAAATGTAACATTATAGGTTTTTTTCCAAGGTATTCTTTTTTCCTAATCAATACGCAATGTCAATGTCTCTATTGTGACGTCACGATAACGTCAGGGTTTCGCCCCATTCTCAAATTTTTTTTCCATAGTGGTATGCAAAAAAAATATTGGCCAATCAGAAAGCCAGATATGATATGAAAACGAAGAAAAATCAATAATTTTCTGTTCAGTGAAATATAATGTAACTTAGACTTTGTTTATAATTTAAAATTGCTAAACGTGTTTTGCTTAAACCAATTTCAAACTTACACACAATTAGTACAACTTTAACATCTTGTCACAAAATCCATAGGCAACATATCCTAGAGACTGGTTGGAGCATCGTGTCGTTTGATGTCACGTCAAATTATCAAAAACAACTTCTGCTCAAGACAACATTGTGTTCATTTCTATGTTGCCTTGTCTAGACGTTCCATGCTGTTTAACAATTGATTATTAATAATACCCACATGACACTGTATATTCTTATGAATGGAATAATGATGGGTGCGGGGATGGGCGTGTGAGTGTGATTCCTGTAGTGCGTGTGTTGATGAGTTGATTGGCCTATGGATGAATTTATGAATGGACGGATGGAAGGACGGAGACTAAAATGGTTTCTAATATGGAAATATTCCATTCAGTAGTTCATAATCCAATAGGGGACTTTTCCAGATTTTTCACTCGTCCGACTTTTCTTTGAAAAATATTATGTAAACTTTTGTCATCGTATTATCAAAACATTGGCAAGACTCAATTCAGGTACGAACATTCCAATCAGGTTATATTGGCGAGCTTGACATCAATCCAAACGTAGCTTATCAGATAAAGATAAACAAAACTTTACAAAATATTACACGCTATATAAGGCGTTTTTGTCAAATGTGAGAAAAATGAAAAAACAACTAAAAAACGAAAACGTACAGGAAAATGATATATCCCAACTGCGAATATGAGGAACAGTAAATGCTTAGATGGAAGTATACATTTTTATATAGACAATGATAAATGTTAGGTGTACTTATTCGAAAAGGCAACAGTTCATTGGAAATTAAATGCCTGTTGCGCGCAACATTGGATTTTATTATTATTATTATTTGTGACATGGTAAATTAAGCATGAATTAAAGATGATGTTAACTTCCTGATTAAAGTTTGATCACAGTTGGACGAGTACGTCTCCAGCGTCTTAATTAAATAATCCTCTACGCGTACTTATTGTCTCAAACGGCTAGACAATAATTCATACCTATTATGCTGTTTGTGTAGTGCCTGTTGTCTTTGCAAACTTTATGTTATTTGAATGTTCATGATACGATGTAGTGTTTTATTTCAACATATTAAACATATAGCGTTAATGCATACCGTTATCCGGCATTGGTACTTGGATGAGAGTTCCGAAAATATCTGGTTGGCCACGTAAGAAAGACTTAAATGTTTGTTTTAAATTGTTCGTAAAAGATATGTATTTCGAGTTGGAGTGCGCAAACTCTTGCACAAACATTTAACAAATTTTGAAGAAGAAAAAAAAGATAATTGAAAAAATGTAAACTGGTCTGTTTAAGGATGTGGGTGGTATATAGAAACACAATGTATTATTTTATTATGCGATATGGATACACGTGTTGTTGAAACAATACGATGGGGAGCAGAATTGTTAAATTTAATATATTCTGCCTTTATGTCTAAACACTATACCAAAACTTTGATTCCAAAGAATAATCTTTTTTGTAAGCGAAGGAAACCCTCTTAAAATGATTATATTGAATCCGTTAATCAAACGTTTTTAACATTGGAACCATTCAACCATTAACAATGCATATTTTGATCTTTGTTTTAGAATGCATTGCAGGAAAACAAGGGGACAGATGTGATACCAACTGTCCTATGAACTGTCAAGAGTGTAACAAAGAAACGGGACAGTGTACAGGTTATACCAATGAAAGTGTATTATAATTTCCACCTCAACTGGATGTCTACTTATCTATTTGATGTTTATTCGGATATGTCATTAGTTTTATTTTACGGTTTACAACTTTAAACTTCCTTTTCAATTCTCATTACAAACAACTAACGATTTGTAAAAGCTGATATTTTCAAGAATCGTCTACCACATCTAAAATGGATAAAATTGTATATTAAATATTTTATAGTTACCAGAGAAATTCAGTTGTTTACTACATCTTTTAAAGTAAATCCAGTCTGGCTTCTGAAAAAAATTAAATTGTACCGAGAAAATTTTGTCAACGCATGGATAGCGATGCAATATCGCCTCAGGCGACATGAGTGTATTACCCTAGACCAGTCAGTATTACACGTGTAGGTATGCGATAATTTTTGTCTATTATTACCACTCCGATGTCGTATGTGTTTAAGAAAGGAATACAGAAGAATCGAAATACATGTATTATCCTGTTCTGAAAGTGTAACGATTACCACTCGTACCGAAATAAGTCTAACAGGCTAAACCTTACTGAATTCAAACTGATTGTTTATGTTTACTTGCAGTGTGTATTGCAGGGCGGTATGGAGTCGGATGTACTTCAACATGTCCCGTGACGTGTAAAGACTTTGTGTGTGATAAAGAAATTGGCCACTGCTTTGGTAAATTACAACACAAATAAAAGATCACAATAAAAGGCGGGGAAAATCTAGTTTAAATATGACTTTGTCGTCTACTGAGACTAACATGCGATAATTATGGCTTTATTTGACATTGATTCACATAAGATATCTGAAGGTACCACGTATGTGATAAAGTAATATTTTAACGCTTGTATATGTTATTCAATAAACAAACATATTTTACAGTGGAAAGATAGATACAACACTAAAATATAAAAACCAAAAGCAACTTTGCACGATTTTACACCTAATATGCTACATAATGATGTAGTTACTACGAAATAATTTTATGTATGAATGAGCATGACATGTCATAATCTGTTTCTATGTAGAATGCTATTCCGGGAAGTATGGAGTAGTGTGTGGAGCCGATTTCCAGAATCCTGTAAGGAGGGTATTTGTAATAAAGAAGATGGACACTGTCTCACCACGGGTATGCACCTCTCCATGTGTTTATATATAAATGAAGTAAATTATGTCTTCATATTATTAAATTGTTTTAGAAAACCCATCAAATATATATTGCATATTCATTGGTATCATTTCAGCAACATGCATACCTATTTTAAAGGAATTGGGAAGAATGTGACATGAAATGTACCCAGCTTGTCATATATATACTATAGTATTGTTATATCATATTTAAAAATGAGAGTCGGAGTAACCCTTCTTGGTGCTATTGATGGAACAGTCAAGGCATTAACCCGAGGTATCATGGAAGACCTTATGCCACTATTGTGAGTATCATGGAAGATTCGGGACTGTTGTGAGCGCCACTTCCGGGGTACCGTGGAAGACTTGGGGCTGTTGTGAGTGCCACTTCCAGGAAAGCAGAAAGATGGACAACTGTTTATCAGAACGAAATAAGTTTGTTGGACACAAGGTTGAAGAAGACCACAACATGAATTCCACATGTAGTATATATGGGAGAATTAACAACAAAGCTTATCTCCCCGGATACCAATGTTGATGAACTTTTAACAAAACCCAGGAACTCAATTCGTTCCATTTTGTGTCAACCAACCGAGAGAGTTTCCTTGCAGAAACTAGACTCAGTCAAAAGTGGAGTGAAAATTTCACCAATAACGTCACTGCGACTATTGTGAGTGCCACTGTATGTATACTTGATTACCTACCTTAGTACAAATTCTCTCCGCTAGGCTATATATATATATAATACTAAGACAGGTCAGGGCCGCCATTTTGGTCAAGATGCTGACCGAAATGATTCTGATTGGTCAACATTTAGATCCGGGATCGCCTTCTGGCAACGAGGTGGAAATGAAATTTCGATATTGTTTAGGAAGCATTCAGCTTCAAAAAAGTATTTGAAATAGTTTAAGAACGTTACAATTTCAATTCAACGACTAGATATCTACTGACGTACGAAATCTGAAGTGTCATACTATACACTCGAGCGTCTGCTTCAAAAGACAGGTTCGCGTTTCAACATCAAATACACAACTAAAATAATGGTATGTGAAGTTGTTTTCTATCAATACATAATTAATATTGTTTACAATTTACCATTGTATAGCAGATAAGAGGTCAGTAAATAAAAAAAAATAGACGCGAAAATAAGCAGACGCCATTTTGAAAAGAAATATCCCCTGAACGTTATAGATATTAGCCAATCAAATTCCCAAGATCGATAGCCCTGATCTGTAGTTGTATTTTCGGAGCGAGAGTACAAAAAACTACGACAGTAGTTTAAATTCCTGCTACCCAAAGGTAAAATCACTATCATACGAAAAGCTATACAACACAAATCCTATTTGTTTTTCTTTTAACATGTAGAAGCGGATTTAGGTGCGTACATTTATAGCTTACACAGCATCAGCATAATGTATGCAACATTTCAACTGCTTACATGCGTTCAGAATGAAAACAGTCATACATGCTTTATTTAAGCCGACAGCAGGTTAATAAGCATCAATGTTTTAATCCAGAATAATTTCAATTTCAGGATAAAATCAAACATGAATGAAAATATATGCACTTGTATGTGGTAAATGTTCTGAATTCTACATTGGGCAAACTGGTATTGAGTTGCGACAAAAGATTACTGTACATGGGCAACAAATTAAACGAGACATTTTTAGATTTCAACATGTAGGTAAACATATCCATATATGTGCAAGTAATGTCTTCAATGTTATTCCTTTTTACCAATTTACTGAGAATGTTGTTGAGAGACGGGCGGCTATGTACAATGACTTCTAAGATGTGTATTTTATGACGTCACAATGTATTGTAAGATATGACGTCATCGATCCTTGTTGTTTGAATTGTTACCTTATCAACGTCATCAATAAACGTCCCCTGAAGAGCGGCGATAGCTGCGAAAGCGTTAGAGCAGGCAGATTTGTTTTAATATTTGTTTGTTCATATATATAGAGGACATTTCTGGAGGATGTTATTAATGGATACCAGTTATATTTCATCTCGTGAGGTGGGAATTTGGTATTTCTCACGAGTGCGAAGCTAGAGTGAATAATATCAAAGTTTCCACCTTTTATAATACTGATATTCATCAAGAAACAACCGAAGACCATCACTACAAGTTCCGCCACAGGTTATTCTGTGTATTTTGTGTTATTTACCCTTGCGATTGTTACGTCGTATTTTTGTGAACAAAACCTCATATTTTACACAAAAATATGATGTCATTTCCGCCAACAAACTAATGACGAAACAATCAAAATGATATTTTCACTGCCAATACTGCATTCAGATTGGTCAAAATTAAGTGAAAATATCAAAAGTGAAGTATGTCACTTTTATGTTCACCGTAAAACCTTAAATTTTTATGCGAAAAAATGTAATAAAATTATAAAAATACATAACATATTCTTATCAACAATAATTGACTCATCTTTGCCATCATTCTTTCTTTTTTAATATCCATGTTTTATCAGATTGACTCTTTATAAGTGTTGATAGAATAATTACAATTATAATCAACCATTCAAATTAAAAATACATAATTCCACATCTGGGAGTCTGACAACAGACATTATTTGTCGGGTTATTTAAAAAAAAAATATTATTATTTTTGAAATCATTTTCAATTTTACAGACAAATCAGACAGAGATAGAGAACAATTTATCATAATAGTTACAAAAACAAAAGTATTTCATTTGTACCAATTTTGCATAACATTTACATTTATACTTTTACACATCCTCATGTACACACACACACACACTCATATATACCTAAGAGTTTACTTTCATTATTACATACATAATATGTTGTTGGTTTTTGGTTGTTGTTTTTTTTTCTTTTTCGTTGTTGTTATTTTTCCTTTTTTGTGTTTTTTCTTCTTTCTTTCTTTTGTAAATGACTTTTACTCTAATTGTGTGTTGTTTTTGTACGTCTTGAATTATATTTTGGAAATAAAAAAAAAACATAAAAAAAACCATCTTAGTCCCATGAGTGTTTCTGCCAAAATGATTTTTATCATGTTTTTTAATTATGTACTTTACTCTTTATTTCATTATATCAGCAGTAAAACATGATTAAATCATTAACTATACTCATTACTTAATTCATAGATATTATTAACATATAGTAGTGGAGTTAGGAGCGCATTGTTTTAGCATTAATCGTACAACAGTGTGGCTGTTGTTTACCTTGTTATTTCATTAAAAAAATACCTGATATGTAATAAAAAAATGTGTTAATGATTATATCACTCCAATTAGCCAGATTAATTCCGTAGATGATGGTGAAGAATCACAATTACTTTCTAAAAGTTGTAAGGTCATTGAAATTGTTTTCATTACAATTATACAACTGTGTAAATGTAATTTCCTTCCATATTTGTTTTTATTTCTAGATTCGCCTATCACTGAACACTCATCAGGTAAGAACCTTATGTACAGAATTGGAACCTGTGTTTTGATGTTTACCATACATATATTTAAATTTGTGTGTTTTGGGGGTTGTAGAAGTTTCGAATTTTGTATTTACTTAATACTCAGTATCAATTATTCATTATTCATAAGATTTGTAAGCAGTTCTGTTCTACCATTTGTTTTTGAATTGACTATTCACACCCGAGGGCGAAATGAAAACAAAATGAAATAAGTTTATGATTGATTAAATGGTGCACAAATACGAAGGAACCGATGGTTTAGATCCGACGTTGATGTTAGATATGTTTCCAATAAAATCCAACGACAAAATAGAGATGTTCCTTGACATTGGTGTAATAGAATAACAAGAAACTTTGCATTATTTCCTTTGTTCTAAAGCAAGTTAAATATGAACAGTCGACAGGTATGTTTTGTTTTGGGTTTTTTTGCGCAGCATTGAATGTGTTATTTGTACATGTGTGCATGGTGTGTAGCCAATTAAAATATTCCCGACCGTGATATTGTTTTGCAGACGATGCTAAAAGACACTATAATAACTGTGTTGGCCGTTGTTTGTGGAGTTTTGGTTGTTGCGATCATTAGTGGGATAATCGTCGTAGTAATATATATGCGTTTGTAAGTATTTCTAATACCGGCCAGGCCGGAATTCGAACCCGGGATACTCCGAACACTAGCGTGAGTGCGCTACCAAACCATAAACTACTCCTTTCGTTTCAGCTTCTTTTTGTATAGATGGATAAATCATGATCGTGTTCAATCCTTGCACATAACATTTATGAATAAAGAGCAGTTGTCAGTTAACAAAGTATAATTTCGATCTTGATATACTTTGTTGTCAACATAGTTACATGAGGAAACGTGTGTTTTAGTTGTAGAAATTGGTAAGGTTGTGTTAATACTTAAGTTTAAATGAGTGGTGGTTTTCAGATCCCAAATTCCAAATATTAATTCTGCAACCTTCAAAAAGGCTTCGTGAATATCAAATATTGAAAGTAATCCTGTTATATGACGAGCCAAAATGACATTCTTTTCAAAGAGCAATGTCGATCCTTAATTTCAATGCATATATATAATATATCTTGATTGCAATATAAGATATCTCATGTATTTTCTGAGATATCTCATATAATATATAAGATATGTTTTTTCTCGATTTACAGAAAAGAAGAAAAACAAAAGAATCCAACCGATAACGGTACAGGTAAACCATATAATAACGTTAGATTGATGTTTAACGTTGCATATCTATCAGACATGTCATGATTAAGATGGTTACATCATGCGGCACACGCCTTCAATTATTGGTATCATCACCCAGATTATGTAATACTAGGATGTAATCACCCTAAGCATGCCATGTCAAGATCCACATGCAATTTCAATTTCATCATATGGTTGCGAAAGAATGTTTTCAGATTATTCATTAAATTTTATTTTTTACTAAAATAGAACAAATGTTTGATAAGGTCACTGGTTTTTTCCTAATAAATATCTAATCTAATGTATAAATTGAAAGGACTTATAAAATGGAGATTGTAATTTTAACTATTTGACCTTTGATCTTTGAAAGGTAAAAAAAAGTCGGGTGGTCTGAACAGCATACTACATGAAGTTGACCGAAAGTTATCGTATTGCCCTTACTACTGAGTGGCCGTAAAACGTCTCAAATTAATCCTCCTCCTTTAATTTGTTGGGTTTAACAAAGGAAAAAATAAAACAAGAACAAACAAACATATTTGTTTGTTCCAGACTCGACCTGGTTTTGTATATTTGCCGTAAACAAATAAATCATTGTTTTTGTCATTTATTTCCGGAGTGTCCGTTTTGGTATTATCGTTTCCATTCCAGAAGCTTCAACATTATGTTAATCTTAGATAATCACATTCGTTTGTCACCAGAAGAACTGAAGTATATACAATATAACCTCTCTAGCTCGAACTCTAATTTCAGGAATACCCCAATTCATCAAACTTATCACATGGTCTGGTCCCGTTCGTGCGTTTATATACTCCTAATATATCCTGAATATCCTGATAGTTTAAACCGTTCTTCGTATAATTATCTATTATAACCTAGTTGAGAGGGCACTATTGCCTCATAGTATTGTCGAGGGATGGAATAGTGCCCGAGCCGAAGGCGAGGGCACTATATGATCACGAGACAATACTATGAGGCAATAGTGCCCTCTCAACCAGGCCATAATCGGTTTAGTACATCACCCTTACGGTACATGAGACCCGTTTCATGTCATCGTAACAGAAGTACGTCAGGCGACACCTCGCAACGCTATTTCAATTTCTACACCACGTTGTCACATTAAAAGTAAAAATATGAATTGTCGCAGAAATTTGGGATTCTATAAAAAACGGGGTTAAGCTTCATGAAGATTAAAATTAGATCAATGTAGAACATGAGTGAATTATCTTCTGTAGAAAAGCAACATTTGCTTTCATCCCCGCAAACAAGAGCCTCTCCGCCATCTTGACGTCTTGGTCGAAGCGCAACGTTATAATGACGTCATGTAATGCTGACGTCACAATACATTCACATTTAATTTCGCGCCACTTCAATAGTGCCCGCTTACCCGGGCACTATTGCAAATAGTAGCCATGTGTGTATCCAATCAAAATCCGGTATTCTGTCACGTGATGTACTAATGCCTCATAGTATTGTCGATCGATGGAATAGTGCCCGAGCCCAAGGCGAGGGCACTATATGATCACGAGACAATACTATGAGGCAATAGTGCCCTCTCAACCAGGCCATAATGGGTTTAGTACATTACAATATCATGAGACTGTTTTTCATGTCATCGTAATAGAAGCACGTCAGGCGACACCTCGCAACGCTATTTTCATTTCCACACCAAGTTGTTACATTAAAAGTAAAAATATGAATTGTCGCAGAAATTTGGGATTCTTTAAAAACGGGATTAAGCTTCATGAAGATTAAAATCAGATCAATGTAGAACATGAGTGAATTATCTTCTGTAGAAAAGCAACATTTGCTTCCATCCCCTCTCCGCCATCTTGGCGTCTTGGTCGAAGCGCAACGTTATAATGACGTCATGTAATGCTGACGTCACAATACATTCACGTTCAGTTTCGCGCCACTTCAATAGTGCCCGCTTGCCCGGGCACTATTGCAAATAGTACCCATGTGTGTAGCCAATCAGAATCCAGTATTCTGTCACGTGATGTACTAATACAGCTTATTCATTGAAAAATATATCCCTCTACCATCAAATACATAGTTTTTCGAACTATAAATCGAGTCCTGTGCTGTCCGAGTTTAAGAGGTATTGCTTTAGTGAAATAAATTACATCCAAAATGTGACCATTATGACATTTCTAAATGTTGACCTGAACACTTTAACTGATAACTGTCAAAGCTGTTTCACCTTATGCACTTTGTCGATACACACTTTTCGTAGTCTAACCTCAACATCATTTAAGCATAGACCCTCGAAATTAGTAAATAATGTAATACAATTTACAAGATACTATTATGAATTGGTTGTCTGTAAATCTCTGACAGCTAATACTATATATACGATGGAATTCTTACACAGATAAATTATTATATTGCATGATTAACTTCACCATACCTTTAATTGACAGATTAAGCTATCTAGCAAGCTAATCAGAAAAGTCACTTATGCTTAGATCATTGCTATCTTTGTATGTACCCTTTACTTATCCGTTACGTTACTTTTCAGACCAAGACACCGGTTATACGTCCATTCATCAGCGTCAACTCGAAATGGGTACACAATGTAAATACAATTATGTATTGGTTGTCTGTACATCTATGACATCTAATAGTATATAAACCGTGGAAATCTTGCACAGATAGATAAAAGCATTATGAATTTCACCATACCGTTCATGAACATAAAAGCTATCTTTTTAAAAAGTCACTTATGCTTATGTCACTGCTTATCCTTGTATTTATCTCTTGCTTATTTGTTACGTTACTTTTCAGACCAATCTGGCCAAGACACCGGTTATTCGTCCATTGACCAGCGCCAGGTCGATCCTCCACATATATACGAGATGGCGGTTACACCACACAGATGACATGTGGATTCCAGACGAAAAGCCATGTATTGGGAATTAAAAAAATGAAACAAATCCTTTACACTTTTTGTAAGCGAAAATAAATATTAAAGTAAAACCTGATCAAAAACGGACATTTTGATAACAATGTACACAGGATATCATGAGTTCGAATGTAAAGCGAGATTATGATGATTAGTATACATATGCCACTACATGTAATTATGTAAGTATCGAATGCCGCAACATTTGATGTTTGTACTAAACGTGGTTATCAAATAATTCACCTATAATTAGTGTTCATAACAAGTGTGATTGTTTCGATATTGGGTAATCAGCTTTATTACAGTTGTAATTCCCCTAATTATCTCACCTGACGAGTAATAAATAAAACTTTAGCGCTAAAATCAACATACTCTGGCTTGGGTTTTCATATTATATAGAATAAGCAAACGGAGATACAGGAAGGCAATGGAAACAGATATGATGATAAACCGTAAATATTAATGGGAGATAACATTTCATCTCCCTTCATCATGGTCCTTCTTATAAGAAGAGTTTCACTACCACAGTTCGAGTGTTCCACATAACCGGTTGGGACAGAGACACTTCACCAGTTGTTATATGTCGGTATATCTTGTGAGCGATAGAGGGCCGTGATGGTCGAGTGGTTAACGTGTCTCATGTTTTATCACTTTCCCCCTACACAGGCAAAAGTGCCACGCATGAAATATATGTGTGAAACGCATGATTTTCATGCTAAGATGTCAGGCGTGTTTGAGCTGTAAAGAGCACACCCGTATATCATGCGCAACATTCATGAGAATCATGCGATTTGCGCGTGAATCTCATGCTTTAGTTCCACATGCGTAAATTATGTGTAGCCACAAGTGAGAATCATGCAAGAAATGCATGTGCCTCATGCATGAAAATTATATCATATGTAAATCAGCTCAAAATATGTTTTTCACATGAAATGTATATTATATTTACATTCGCTTGTCACAATTACTATATAAAGTAACTAAGCAAATGAAGCTACATTGAATCCTGTGTATCTACATTTGTGAATGATGATGCATATCACACATGTAAATTACGGTAAACCTCTGGTTAATTTGAACCGCCGGATAGTTCGAACACGCAATTTTCCCCGAAAAAACGGTAATTTTTAGCTAGAGATAGTTCGAACACTGACTTTTTATAATCAATCCTATTTCGGATAGTTCGAACACGTCAAATTATGAACGTAAAAGTAAATTTTTGTTGGCAAATCGGCGTAATGGGGTCCCAAAAAATGGCGATTTATTTTGCAGTATAGCAACAAAAATGTTTGGAATAAAGATTGTATCAATAGTCATTATAATGACCATATGACAGATAAGGAATTAATATGAACATTTTAATCATTTATTCCGACATATCGTACACAAACCAGCAAGGCCAAATATTTAATCTTCGGACAATGTGTATTTGAATTTGCTTTACCTGATTGAAACACGTTGAAGAAATCGCTAATGTTTGTTAAGTCCAATCGAGATACAGATATCAGTTTAAGTTGATATTACATTACCTGTAAACATGTGCCTCACACTGGCTTGGACAGGCCAGTTACGAGGTGTCACAGCGAGCATCAAAAGCCAGTCGCGGGGTTACAGCGAGTGGGTTTGATTACATATTCAGCTCCAGTCAAAAAACCCACCATTTTAATTTTTTCGGAAAAAAAATTCCATTGAGTTATTATAAACATTGATAATATATAAAACTTCAAAAAAGTGATTTAATGTTTTTGAAAGTATTAAGGCGTATCGCCCATTTAAAATATAATTTCAAATTATCATATACCGGTATATAGTATTATTCCAACTAAAGCTATATACAAATAAATAACTTCAAAATTGTTTTAGACGGCAAAATAACTTACAAGCTATTAATATACCGAAACGACTCTCGCTTGTACAACTTAGTACAACTCGGCACCGAAACGACATGATTAATTCTGACTTATCTCATGATTTCATGGTATTATATTGCTTCCTAAACATGTTGAGCATAAACAGATTAATTTTGCCTGACGTGTAAAGGCATGGTATTGTCAGTGTCGCGCTGGAGCCCGAATTGTTGGAACCTGTGCCCATATAGCATCTGTAGTAAGGTATTTGGGATTTGTCAGGCATGACAGTTTTAAAGTTTCAGAAGCAAGAGATTGGTCTTCCTGTTTGAAGGATGCTGCAGTTGATCCAGTTCTTGTTGATATATCAGACAGTGATAGTGATCCTGAAGAGCGATCTGTAGGGAACTGCATGTGTTTATAACATAATCCCAACAATAGATCTTGGTATTTGACTACCGGTATACCTGGTATTAAACCAGATCAATGTATTGAATTCATGGTTCATAGTATTGTTAAGGTTAGCTTACTGATAATAAGATATGTTTCTTAAACAAACAAAAGAAAACATTAACATTGTGTCGCTTAATGTTAAGGTTTGGAATTAAACCTGTTGACATATATATACTGTTACATGCATTGTCGCCATATATATACTGTTACATGCATTGTCGCCATATATATACTGTTACATGCATTGTCGCCATATATATACTGTTACATGCATTGTCGCCATATATATACTGTTACATGCATTGTCGCCATATATATACTGTTACATGCATTGTCGCCATATATATACTGTTACATGCATTGTCGCCATATATATACTGTTACATGCATTGTCGCCATATATATACTGTTACATGCATTGTCGCCATATATATACTGTTACATGCATTGTCGCCATATATATACTGTTACATGCATTGTCGCCATATATATACTGTTACATGCATTGTCGCCATATATATACTGTTACATGCATTGTCGCCATATATATACTGTTACATGCATTGTCGCCATATATATACTGTTACATGCATTGTCGCCATATATATACTGTTACATGCATTGTCGCCATATATATACTGTTACATGCATTGTCGCCATATATATACTGTTACATGCATTGTCGCCATATATATACTGTTACATGCATTGTCGCCATATATATACTGTTACATGCATTGTCGCCATATATATACTGTTACATGCATTGTCGCCATATATATACTGTTACATGCATTGTCGCCATATATATACTGTTACATGCATTGTCGCCATATATATATACTGTTACATGCATTGTCGCCATATATATACTGTTACATGCATTTCGTATGCAATTTGCAATTGTTACTAGTAATATTTCTAGTAATTATTTTAGTCTGATCGATACATGCTGGATGAAATCTAAATGTATATGTATCTAGAATAAATGGAAAGTTTATAAAACCTGTGCAATAATATCTAGCTTATCTAGGTTATTAGAGTTAACATTATTTCTTAATATTAAAGTAGAGAAACTTGCAAATATTTAATAATACATTTATCAATAATAATCATTTTATATATTTAATCGAAGTAAAATCGCAAAAGTTTTCTTCGCGAATTGATATCTAAACTATTTTTTTAAAGGAATTTCCTTCAGTTTTTAAGTCCGCTAAATCTAGAAGCCGCTAAGTTTGTTACAATACAGTTACAGATTGCAGGTTTGATTATGTATAGAATAAACTACGAGTTGGTGTAGAATAAGCCTGAGAAAACACACCTATCGAGGGCCTTATTCTACACCAACGATTGGTTTATCCAACTTCAAAAATTCCCATCCCCAATTAAACCCCATCAAGTATTGCAACAATTCAACTAGTGATAATCAATCATTAGTTACACACAACGATCCAAAATAATTTCCGTGAATTTTATTCTTATGGATATCAAATGCAGATTTTAACATCGAAATACCATATATTCAGTGATATTTATAATGAAGGAATTATAAATTCCAAAGGAGTAAAATGTTCTTAGAATACAATTCATGATTGGGAACGAAACACAACTTTAAAGAAGAGCTGCAAAAGAAAACTCGACACCTTTATAGCCCACTTACGGAGAGGAGAGGTGCCATACAAACACAAAGGAAACTGGTTCAGGATACTAAAACCTGGATTATTCTAAATGAAAATCGAATCTGACTTAGTACTGAAATCATCGATACTCCAAACAAAAACCATTTGAATTTGTAATAAGTTCATTGTGGCTGAAGAACACATGTACGGGACGAATAAATATATTTTAGTCAATTTTTTTTTTTTTTTTTTTTTTTTTGCAAAACTTATTTTTGGGGTTTTTCTTTTTGGCACACTATATATACATATATGTACTTGTATTGTATATTTTACGGAAGCCGTCTGGCGCCACACCAAAAAATATATTTATTGTGTTTCCTCACAATAACATTGTGAGGCCACACAATACTATTGTGAGGGAACACAATCTTATTGTGAGGCCACACAATAATTATTTTGAGGGAACACAATCTTATTGTGAGGGAACACAATGTTATTGTGAGGCCTCACAATCTTATTGTGAGGGAACACAATCTTATTGTGAGGCCACACAATAATTATTGTGAGGGAACACAATATTATTGTGAGGGTTTCCTCATAATTATATTGTGTTCCCTCACAATAATTATTGTGTGGCCTCACAATAAGATTGTGAGGTAACACAATAATATTGTGTTCCCTCACAATAAGATTGTGTTCCCTCACAATAAGATTGTGTGGCCTCACAATAAGATTGTGTTCCCTCACAATAATTATTGTGTGGCCTCACAATAAGATTGTGAGGTAACACAATAAATATATTTTTTGGTGTGGCGCCAGACGGCTTCCGTAATATTTTACTTACATTGTACATGATATGTTTACCACAGTAAAATGAACAATTGTTTTATGATCTTATATTGTTGTCAATGCTTAAAAATCATACATACTTATTACTGGATTGGAACTGTTGGATACTTGACTATCCAACCGTAATACTCTTGGATAGTATACTATCCAATGGACCATCATTGGATAGTGAAACTATACATCTGTTGTACACAATGGATGACGTCACAGTATTTTTTTTTTTTTAATTTCACAAACCTTTACAAGTTCCTTTCATGTAGTCACATAACTCATTATGGCATCGATCTTGACAGGATTGATTACAATGATTACAAGGACCGCCATGTCTTCCTATTATGCATTCTTTAATAAAAATATTGAAAATTTAAATAATTTTATAAATCCTCAAAGATTCATTTTCACATAAATCAACTTCAAACACTAATTAGAAATTGCAAGCCAAAGTGTTAAAGATGGTTCCCGCAAACCTGAATTTATAGATAATTTTAATTCTCCACAAATGTATTTCATGTTTTTACATTTCCATTGGTTGCAAAATTATGAGTGATGCATAACTATAAGATAAACTATTTAATACCTCAATATCATTTCAAACATACAATAAGTTAATATTTAATATTTTCAATTCATGATTAATTACTTCTTGCGTACATTTACATAGTTGGTGTCACTGAAAGTGAGACAAAATCTATGATTGCAAAAAAAAAAAAAAGAGGTCCCTGGGCCTTAACGGTCAACATTGTTTAGATGCAGAATGAAACAAAGATATATAAACACTCACTGTATATTGATCCATCAGACCCTTGAAGTCAATTTTATAAATTTGACTTTTTAATCTATGAAGATTATTTGGTTCCATCAAATCTGTAAATTCAGAAGAAGATTTTTTGAAAGGAGGTGTTGCATGGCCGCCCACGATCGTTTTTTTTTTTAATATTTTTTGGTGCAAATACATCAATCGGCACATAATACGTATGGGAACAGTACATATTCCATATATAGATTAATCATGCGACTACAGCGCCACCATTTGTAAGTTTTACGTCCGATTCCTACTTGTGCGCCTTTAATGTATCATATTAAGGCATACAAAACCCAAAGATAACTTATTTTGGTGTAATAACATAGCATTTTGTATTATCTTTTTAACGGTGTGCAATACTTCATCAGATCTGTTGAGGTTTTCTTGCAATTTCCAGTTTTGCTCTTAATTTTTCATGAAAATAGAACAATTTCATTTCATTAGTTTTTAATTAATTCCTTATATAACAATGACAAACCCCAAGTACCATAAAATTTAGGTATCAAAAATATCTTCCTATATGATTTATTGACTCATGAAAATATTATGTCGATGAATCACTTGATATGCCGGCTTTTTTGCACTGTTATACACTGTACGTCTACCCCCTTTATTTCTTACCCAATATCAAAGTACTGAAAGTACTAGGAGTTAAAAATGTTAAACGAAAGCTGTCGTTCTTTCGGCTCTATCATGTATCAAAGACGACTATTAGAGACGTCATACTTGAGTAAACGTATCCCATGTAAGTTGGGATAAGTTGTACCAAAACTCGGTCAAACTGACATATATATTGACATTTGACCTACATCTAAACAAAGCTTGTTTTGCCTATATATCACAAAATGTTAATTTTAGGGTCATATATTGAACTAGACAATATGTTGTGTCATCAAGCAAAATAAGGTCAATATGACCTATATTTCCTACACCAGTCCTCAGAAGCATTTTCTATTTTTGTCTTCATGGGTTTATTTACTTATTGATAAGCAAGTGTTCCGTTTAGCGAAACATCGGTGTAACTATGTTGACCTTAGATATTTCTCAAAAGAATATACTGTTGTTTTAATGTCATAAGCAAGTCATGGATAACTAGGATTTCATTCTTAAGTCAAACAGCCTATGTCTGACTATTATTCACACAATAAAACATGGTCAAACTATACAGTAATGAAAAAAGAATCCAGTGGACTGAAATTGCTTAACTTTTTGGGGCACCAAATAAGATATTGCATGCTAGGAACTCTTCAATTGACGTTCTTGGTGTCTGATTCATTTGAAAAAAATGTTACCATGCAAGTAAACAAATCATGCGGAATATTACATTTCGACCCCTTTAAGCTCCGCCCCTCTGGCCCCTGGGGGCTGCCAGGGCCAATATTAAAATTATATTTCAGGCTTAAAATTCTAACCCAGTTTGACTAATTTCCTATCAAAAAATAAACAAATAATGTTCTTAAATGTGTTTTTCCTATATAAACTATAATAAACTTGACCCCCCCCCCCTTCCATGGGGGAAACACGAGACCCCAGGGTCATATAATTCACAATTTTTGTAAAAAAAAACCTTAAGACCTTTCTATCTACGAAGAGTATTTGATTCTATCAGTTACAGAATTTCAGGAGAAGATTTTTGAAGTTTTAGCCTATTTGACCCCTTTTGGCCCCGCCCCTAAGGCCCCTGGGGGTCAGTCATGGAAAATTTGTTAATAGGATTCAAAGGCCATCTCATAGGGATAATTCTGACAATATTTGATTAATTTTCTATTATAAATGATCACATAATGCTAAAAAAAATGTTTTCTCTATATAAACTATAGTAAACTTAATCCCCTCCCCAGGAGGAAACCTGAGACCCCAGGGTCATATAATTCACAATTTTTGTAGAGGGCCTTGATATCTTTCTATCTATGAAGAGTATTTGATTCTACCACATCTGTGAGTGTAGAACGTTTTTGAAATTTTAGTCAATTTTACCCCTTTTGCCCCCTCCCACAGTCCCCAGGGGGGTGGGGGTCATATAAATCACAATTTTCATTGACCTTATGCCTTAAAAGGTTTGTGCAAAATTTCATTGAAATTGCTTCAGCGGTTTTGGAGAAGAAGTCGAAAATGTAATTTTTGCACGGATACACGACGCACGACGGACGACGCACGACGACGGACAGAAGGCGATTAGAATAAGTCACTTGAGACTTCGTCTCAGGTGACCTAAAAACGAACATTGAGCCCAAATTCACCAGTGTCATTCTTTGGCATGATTACCAATAGCTATACGCAGCAAACAATTGCCAGACGTTTTATCGCATGTGACATTACTACAGTCAACCGGACATGGAGTACATAGATGCCCGAAATGCCCATCTATGCAGTCTGGAAACAACAAATACACACACTAAAGTACTTAATACATAGATATTAGGTCGGTCAACATTACAATAGGGATAATAGCTGATATTGAAAATAAACTCGGGAAAATATTCTACTGGGTTTACACCGTCAGGAATATGTATCATGATTAGTAATAACTAATATTTTAGGAACAAAATAATATTGTGTTCTATAATTAATGTCTGGGTTATCATATAATACTCTATAGAAAAAGAGTTTGGGCCCTTTAGCTCAAACTCCATCCAGGGTAGCAATTTTGATATATGGTGCAATTGCACTTAAAAACATCGGAAATTGTAATTATTTTACCTATCCATTAACAAAATTGATATCTATTACCTAAATTTCAATCTGGATTTCCAAATTCATATCATTGTTACCGAGAAAGGTCAGAAAACATGTTTATTTTTGAAATTCAGTGGCCAATCAGTGGCTGGGTCAAAATTCTATCCTTGACCCAATCTTCTGTACACAGGGGATATACACAGGGAACAATTTCGAAGATCTATTTTTCATTTAGTTGGTTGTTCCCTACCAACCCTTTTTGATCCCATACACCCACCAGTCTGACTCGATGTCAGTGTGGACTAATTTGAGCACATGGTGTCAAAAAGGGCAATCTAAAATCTTTTGATTTTATCAATTTGCCTTTTCCAGCTATGAAAGTAGTAGATTCCATCATGTCTGTGAGCTAAAAAGAAGACTATTGAAATTTTAGCCATTTGATCACATTTGATCCCGCCTCGCCTCGCCCGCAGACCCTTGGGGTCACCCAATATTTTACCCGTGCAATCACCTTTAGGTCAGGAAAATCAGAACGTCTGCATGAAAATCCGTCGTCACAGCCATCTAAAAAATAATCACCATCATTAAGATATTCGCCTGTTTTCAAATGATTCACCCATATCACTGTTAGTTTGTAGTACTAGTTAACGTTAATATAAAAATAATATGTCGAAACTTAGTGACCACAACTTGATAATGAGTCATCATCGTTGATATCTGTGTATACCTAATATCATTATTATTTTCACTCCGATTTTAATTTTAATTCAATACAGAAATAAGCAATCAGAAAAATACAAATAGATTTCAATAGTATTGCTGCATCTAAATCTTGTGCGATCTACGCAGCATATTGATACAGCGTATAACCAAACATCTTATTATCTGTGCTATGGCCGTCTTCATTGGCACATATATTGTCCTTACAATTCATAGGACACGAAATATTACAAAGACTCTCAAAAAAACTAACATTACAGTCTGAAAAGTAGAACTAAGCATTATTACAACAGTGTCCAATATCTGCTATATATCTTGTGCTACATATTTTGGAAGTTTTCTCGTGATGTTATATCGCTTGCCTCCCTTCCACCAAGTTTCTTTAAACTCACATTGTTCCTTCCGTAGACAAGTTAAGTTAAGCTAAGTTACAGCCAATGTTTGTTCTAGTTTACCAGGTTATGTTACATAACCACATATACATCCAACACCTTATCTACCATAGCTGCACAATAACCATCTGCCTTGGCACAATCGATTTTCTTATAGAATTTACAGGACATGACATTACAATGACGGCCATACAAACCAACAACACATTCTGAAAGGTAACATGGACAATCTATATAATCAATTTACATTTTTCATAACTACCAATTATAAACATCTGAAACAATTTTTATGTCAGATATAACTCATTAACACTATTGTTTAAATAACGTAATATTTGTGTTACCTACACACTGATGTGGTCTAATAAATTAATTATTTTTAGTGAAACAGAAGCATTATTGAACTATAATTAGTCGTTAGTCACAATTACTATGTAAACTAACCAAGCCAATGTAAAATATATAAAGGATCTCACTTAGTGGCTATGTGATATGGAATTTATCAAACGAGCTCAAGAATTTGATGTGCCAGGCGAGTGGCATATCAAATTATTTAAAGAGTTTGATAGATTTCATACTGCATAGGCACGACTGAAAGATTCTATTTATCACATAACTATTATAAATAGAAATATAAGTAAAACATTTATTTTTGTCTCAATATAAAACAGTAGAAATCCGGCTCAGATGTGACGTTTCCGTCTTCTTAAACAATCATGCGACGTCATATATAGATTGTGAAATCAAAACTACATGTGACGTCATAATAGTGTTATTACACATGTGTATTACGATACTTATGACATGCACGTATGACATGCTGAACAGGTCAGTTATGTGATAAATAAAGCTATAACTGACACCCAAACGTGACGATCAGCAATGTTAGTAACGTCAGCTCATCAACGTCAAAATAGTTACGTTTAAAAACGGTTTTCTTCGTCTAATTTACACAATGTTAACGCAAAAGTCCTCCAAAATGAGTCAATCTTCTGGCGCATTATAGCGATTGTCTATAAAAATAGACCATTGATTCCATAAAAGGATATGTTAATCTTATAGGTGATAAAAACAGATTTTGGATGATACTTTTTGTGTTGGAATTTTTATATTGTGACGTACTTTATGATTACCAACAAAATAATTTGACGTTATTTTAATAAAATGTTGGTGAAATAAAGTCTACATCGACACTTGACTAAAAAGATCGCATCGCTTATTACCCCTGATATTATAAGGTGGCCATAGATTCAGGTCGTCATCTCAGACAAACAACTGTGACAAAAGGCGGAAAATTAAAAGCGGCAGCGGTATTGTGGCGATTATGAATACTAAGACTGTCGCGTTAGCCTACATGCAGTTTTGTTCAATTGGTAGAGAGTGTGAATGTATAATATATAATGTATAACATACCCTGATATAATAAGAAATTTCGTTTCCTCATTCCAGTCGCCATATTCTAGGCTATGCAATTGTTATGTTTACAAAGTCAAAAGATATTTGCCATCGTGAACGTGTGTGATAATTCAGGTTCGAAGGGATTGCGCTAGACTTTTATCTGTAAATCAAAACTCTAAACAAAAACTTTAAAAGTACAGTGTGTATATTATATGAAGAGGAAATATAAGTTTACAAGAAAATAAGCCCAAACAACAACGAGACTACATGCTTCATATATATTTATAAATTATACCCCGTCAGCTATCATATCCTATCTAAAATTATATCATACTGTAGCATAATTTACAAAATGGCGGATTTTCAGGCGCGAATTATTCAAAATGGCGGAGAACTAGCCTGCGGAAATTTGAAACGACTTAATTTGCAACACAATTTTGACCGCTTTCGGTTCCATGTGGTTTTGATATAGATTGGCCCGACGTTTTTGCACAGCTACATTGACTACACAATGGTGTTTTTTTCAGATGAAAAATAAAATTGTGTTTGGGTGGTTCTTAGACAGCCATCTTGTATTCTGACAGTCTATATCATAAATTAACAAAAAATTGAATTAACTAAAATTTAATTTGCAGCATCTTTTCCGTCCTTACTCTGTATATTTATTATATGGATGTGTGTGGCTGCTATACTGATTTTCTGTAAGTATCCCTATGCGTACTAATTATTACTATGGAATATGGAGAAAGTCTTCTATTGACTGAAGTTGACTGAAGCGTAACAGAGGTGTAGCAGGGACGCCTTTGGTTAAAAGCGTCGCCCTCCGTCTGAATATAAGAGAGACGTTTGGCAAGAACGCCATACGAGTCGCAACACAAACGACATACCGACAGTGGAACGATTATCTAGGGATATCCTCTCCACGCGGTCAATATCTAGTAGGACCGTTATGGTTTAGATTCTGATAGATAACTCTGTTTGCATGTTTACGTGATTAAATGGTTTCTCATGAGCTTTCTATCCTAAGACTAGCCTAAAACACCACTCTATCGATTGTCTGTCACTGTCACTACCAGGCCGAGCCCTGCTGTACGCGCGAGATTGCATGACAGCACGTACGGAAGGTTCTGTTGCGTGTCACCTGGTGCTTGGAGCGACCAGCAACCGCTACAGGAGTGTCCGCAAACAATTCTGAAATTAACTTAAGAAAACCTATAAAAAACATATCGCTTGCCACACAGCTATTTCTTTTATGCCTGTCATCTTTTATTCATTTCTCCTTCCTCTGCTTCTAAAGCTTTCTGGCCTAGCAGTTGTGGAAGTTATTCGTTATAGATTTATTTCATAACCGTTACGTTTTCTTTATAGTGCTTTTATGTGTTTGTTTTCTCCAAACAGACAAGAGAGGTGAAATATTCCCAGCCTGGAAGGAAAGGAGGCTTTACTCTGGGAATAATTGATGTAAATTGGGAGATACGAGATAAAATCACTTGAAGACGTTTGCAGTACTGTATCGATTAGGAAGGCCCATATCTTCATCTTCTGTTTCCTCTCTCGTAAAGATCATTAGTACCGTCAATTTCTCCTTACAAATTCCATTACTACTTTCACCGAACAATTCTCGTTACCGACACCCATTTCAGTTTCGCTAGAAGTGTTTATTTACATAGTATTTGAATAATCAAACTTTTCATTAATTTCTCTACCGAAAGCCTGTTATTTGTGTGCCTCTCTGTTTCTGCCCATGACTTTCTCCGGCTCGAATCACTTATGTAGACTGTAATTATCTCTCTTCTTTGCGTAAGTGCCCATCTATGATATTATGTATTAGCCTTACATTAAAGGTGTAATTTGCCATTTTATCAAGCGTCGGTATGATATGATACTGGGAAGAAAAATCATATACCGTATTTCTTGATCCAGTAGAGACACTATGTGCCAATGTAGGATACGCTTATAAGCGCTAGGCGACTGGTGAGTTGAATGTATTTGACATTTCCTAATGGAAGGGTTACTTTATAGAATTGTGTGGTATTGATTAGAGTTGATGGATCTTGCACACAACACAGGGTATCACTTTAGTGTAGGGAGCGGCCGGCCAGGATCTCGCTTGCCGTAAAATGAAAATCTATGATTGTTTGGGAACACAATTGAATATATTTAAGGCAAATATTGACTAACGTGTATCGAAGGAATGATTCAGACTGATGATCCTCCACCCATTTCTTTCCTAGAATTGGAGAGTGGCTGCCAAAACTACAATAAATGTATTCACGTGAACACGAAATGCACGCGCATCCATCACGCGCGTCCATATTATAGTCGTATCAATGATTTATAAAACATCATTATTAACACGTGTCTATGTTAATTTGAATGTATTTTTATCGTAAAGCTGGCAGTCTTGTGAAGGACTCGGTTATGAGGTCAACTTTAGAGTGGTTCTCATACTGAAATGCATTAGTACAACCAAGTTTACACGGAGACAAACCAAAGTATAGAATATAGTGGTAGTGTTTTAGCGTATGTCATTACAACACACCAGGAAATGACTATTTATGATAAACGTTTATGATCTTATATGACACTTGATATTAAAAAGAAGGGCTTTAGCTCAAATTTCTTCTAGAGTAGCTGTTTTGAAATTGGATCAATTTCGCAGTAAAAATATCAATTCAACTAGACACGCAAAGTTTATATTAACATTATCAATGTATCTAAACACACGGCAGATTTCAGAGGTATACAGCATTTTTGTAATTGTTTCCTAAAATTAGCATACGTAAGAAAATAAATTGGATTGCACAGGCGTGACAACCCCTGTCATAATGTTAATTTACCGAAAGAAAAAAAAATTAAAGCTAATATGAGAAATTAGTCGTTATTTTTATTTAACTAAATTGTTAAAAATTAGTAATTGAATCTAAAGACGAAGAAGAGGATTCTGACGAGAAAGATTGTTAGATATCAATGTATCCCTATGCAAATCTCAATTTCATTTGATCGTTGAGAGTGAAGGATGTTTGTGGCAGAAACTTACTTGGGAGATACTTATACGACCCTAATAATGCTGGAAGCTCTACGGACCAGATAAGTTTTACAGATTTATCAGAAAAGAAGGAAAATAGATAATCAGGAAATACAAGATAAGAAAGTGGTTACAAAGACAAGAACCCTATTGTCTTCAAAGATCACTTAGGACCTATGAAAAGAAACAGGATAGATGTAATGGGGATTGATGACCATTGGTCTGCTGTCCTCATGAATATGGCTAGGTTCAAGAGCGATAATGACGACTATTCCTACGTACTCGTGGTCATGGACGTGTTTTCTAAATACTTGTAGTTGGACTGCTAAAAGAAATGAAAGTAACTACGGTGGTCAAAGCATTAGAGGACATTCTTAATCAAGGGGGACAACACAGTCGTATTCGAACCGATAAGGACCAAAAATTTAAAACAAAATAGCTTAAATCTCTACTTGATCGATATGGGATACTGCATTTAAATGCTAAAAACGAAACCAAAGCTTCAGTAGCCGAGCGTGTATATACGATATTTTACGCACAAACGAAATTACGAGTATGTAAAGAACCTACAATTGTTTGCATAGAGTTCAAATTAAATAAATCATAGAACCACTGGCATGGCTCTAGTAAATGTAACTAAAGCCAAGGAAACTTCAATCTGGTAGAGAATGTATTAGCCGAAGAACAGCCCAGGATTAAAAAAAAACGAAGACAATTTGAAAACCGTTCAACTTTTAAGGTTAGAGACAAAAGAACACAATCACATGTATTCAATCAGGAATATGACGAAAGATAGACCGGAGAGATGTTCATGATATCTCAGAATTTTTTACGTGGAGGCTTGCCAGTGTACAGAGTCAAAGATTACGATGGGATGATAAGCGAGGGTGGACTTGAGGAATGACGACAAGTGGAAAGTCGAAGAAATATTGAAAACTAAAGGAAGAGGGAAAAACAAACATTATTCCGTACAATAGTTGTACATATATTTTCCGTCATAGATTGAAAATACTTGTAAGCATGGGTGTGGGACGGCTCTCCGACCCACTTTCATTCATTGTCACGTGGATGATAAAATTCTTCTAATGTTATGATTTTGTTGTTGTATGAATACGCATATTGTTAGCCTCAATTCGGGAGGCTAAAGCAGATCTAAAACATGTAGGCTAACATGAAGGCTAACTGGGATGAAACCCCGGAGGATATCTTGGGAGGATACATTTACGTAATGTTATTGAAATGGTTAAAATTAGCCGGAGGTGGGCCAAAGCCCCAACTTTTACAACTAATTATAAATTCAGTGTAGTTATCAGAGTATTGTATACTATGACCTGTAAGTTGTGTAGCCTTTGTAGTGAAAACAAATATTACTTGAGAACAACTTATAAATTATATGAAGTGACTGCATATATCCACACAGCTCAAATGTACAGATACTTAAAGCTTTTAATTTAGATAGTTTTTTATTCATTTATTAGCAAAATTATAAGTTTAAAGGATTTATAGGCGAAGTAGATAAGCGTCCTGGATATTTTCAGATCGGTAAAGCCATGTATTCTGGTAAGTAATAATAGTATACCGTATACTTACGGAAATAAAATAATTTGAAATTTTAAAAAAATCATTTTGGTATGATATTCAAATTGTTATTGCTGTCGCAGACTATGTTTACCTAAGGATTAATTTTAATATATTTTTATGTTGTGGAGATATAACATAAAAACCTTTTCAATCCTTATAATTCAACTTCAGTGAGATAATATATATAATCAAACTCACTAAATAATTGTGGGAATCTTTCTTCTATGAAATCACTGCGCAATTATCTCAACCAATCAGAAGCGACGTTAAAAGCAGCAACGCCATTTTTCCTGTATGGTCTGATAAAATAATTTTTAAGCCAATGAAAATGCTCGTTACAAAAAAAATTGAATCATATTGCACAATTCATAATTATGTTATAGAATAGAATTGGCCAGGTTAGAGAACTCTCCAGATTTCGCCTTTGAGTCTTGTATATAACCTAGTACTGAGAAACACTCATAAATGATCTGGATATTTTTTTGTTTTCAGTTCGCGAATGCAATCAATATCCATACCACCTTAATCATCATTCCCTGTCCTAATTAACTTGTTAACATACAAAGTGACTTCCAAGGACATTCCCTGTCCCATCCCCATGTGACATTGAAATTCGTCCCGAATATCAATATCAATATCACTGCTACCGTCCGCCGTAGCTTAATGGACCTGTATGGGCAAATATTTCACTTTTATAATACGTGCTGTGCGGTATTTTGTGTCATTGTAGGGCGTTTTATTTAACTAAGATATTTACGATATAAATGAAATGCCAAAATGACGCCTTTAGATTAATCAGCATTTGATTTCTTGACTCTGTTCCATTGTATCAATGGCAGATTGGAAAGTCTTTCTTTTTATCTAAAGGGACGTTCACGTTTCGTTGAATAGGAATATAGCCCATGAAATCGTGAAAAAACCGACCAAATGGAAGAGATTAAAACATCGTTAAACAAACAAAACTAAAATTCATAATATAACATGTTTTTTTATATTTTGATGGATTTTGTTTTTCATGTAGAAAATATGATATGTTCCAAAATTCTATGCAAAAAGAAGTTGAGCGAAAGTAGACATGTTTCAGGAGAACAAAAACATCTTTTTAAACGCCTTAATTGCCCAAAGTCAGAGAAACTTCATATTGAATTAACAATCAAAAACATTATCAGATATCTACAATTTGCACAACAGTCGATGTAAATCGAAAGCAGGCTTAGTTTTTCAAACAGGACTGCAAACTCTTATCAGAGCGTTTTCATCTCAAAACTTTATTGATTGATACAGCATGCACCATATTGGAAGTAAAATCTGGCAGAGTGACTAGATCAATACTTGGGCCCGGTAGTGAACGCCTTCGGGGCTAGATAAACAAGCATCGCTTCTTTGAGCTCATTTATTGATTTAATAGTTTTATGAATTTACCAATTTTCTGTCTTTCCTGTACTGTAGATTAAACACAAATTGCTATACGTTGTTATTTAATCCTAACTCTATCGAAACACCACGTTTAATATAGCCCAGCTTTCACCACAACATAACTTTTATGTTTTACAAGCTTTTGTTATCTCCTTCCATGCGCGGCAGATAATGGAGTCCTCCGCGCTGCCTTTGTGGGCCGGCTGAGATAAGACAACCTGTTTGGGTATCGGAATTCTGTGATGTTTGGAGCATGCCTTGTATGGCTTTGATTATGGCAATGATACATGTATTTACAAAAAAGGAAATTAGATTGTTGCCATGGCGCCGTAGAAGGCGGAGTTTATTTGTCGTTTTTACTGATGAAGATGAAAGCGACCCCAGCCCTCTCTTGCTAGAGTCGTTTTA
Source organism: Argopecten irradians (assembly GCF_041381155.1). Classification (NCBI taxonomy): domain Eukaryota; kingdom Metazoa; phylum Mollusca; class Bivalvia; order Pectinida; family Pectinidae; genus Argopecten; species Argopecten irradians. The sequence goes on from NC_091139.1 coordinate 22,701,283, forward strand.
CCCGTTTTACGAAGCTATCAGCATACATGCATCTATTAGTTCAATAAAAGCGGCTTTGTGTCAAGTTTTGTTTCATTTGAACTCTGTCTCGATTATTTTCAAAGTCAGACGTTGCTAAGCTCTCAAACGCAGCCATGATCTGTCTTTTCTACAAATTGGCAAATATTATTTTACTCCTTTGTATTTTTTCTGGCAACTCTCTCAAGATAACGTCTTATATATTTGTATCGCTGTATTGTTTCTGGCGTATAATACAGCATCGCTACCAGATTGATATCTGTTTTTTCTTTGTGATATACAGACAAAAAATATGAATGTCATTGTATTGAACGTGCAAGATATCATTTCAACAATTTGAATACAAACTTCATCCAGATTGGAAAACATTCACAAAAATATTGTTTCACTGAACAAAATCAATTTGAAAATTCCCAAGTTCTGACAATTATTAATATGCGCCTTTATTTGTGATCACATCAATTTTGTGTCAATTTCGTTTGAGTTACTTGTATTCCGATGTCTATTTGAATATTGAAACTTGCGTGTCCGCCTGTGCTTTAGATATCTTTGGGCGAACATGAATAACATATGAACCGAACTTGGCTATATTGATGCTTCCATTTCTGTGTGGTTATAACATGCAATAGGATTCAGTCAATGAGCCCTTGTGTAACCTCTTGGCTGGCTCGTGAAGCCATTGGAACACCAGGTATAGAGACCTTCTAAGACTTTATTTCAAAGGTCTGTGGTAACTGAATCCGTCTTTTCTGTCCGTTTCACATGCAAACACGGCATCACAAGAACGCAGCAATCCGGCTTGTATGTACTTAGCACTGTGTTTTCATTTCCTTCAAAGGCTAATGAAAAATTCAGTCCCTTTGTACATCACACTATAGACTGGTTTTCATTGCAACGCTACGACAAAGTAGCCCTAGCCAAAGTTGTACAATAGATTGTGGTCTAAATATTGTTATGTTGGTAACCGTATATTGTAAACGTCTGTACTTGGAGTGTACAAGTTTTGAGCGCTAGTGTTTAGAGTGTGTGCGTTGAGAATATGTGTGTTTTGAGAATATGTGTTTTGTGCTCATTTCTTTTAGTAACACTTGTTACAAGTGTCTTATATTTACGAGAGCAAGACGACACGCATATGCATATGGTCACAATGTGTCATACCTCGGCAAAATTTTAGTCACTGTTTTTCTTCATTTTTCAATTGAAAACCATCAGGTTTTATTAATCAAGATATGAAAATCATTCAAATGGACAGACAAACGTGTATGATGCCTTATAAAGATTAGTAACAATAGAGAATTTCAGCACTGTAAAATCATTTACTATTCTTTTATTCTTATTCTTTTTTATGCATTATGTATGTTTAGATGAAAACATGCTTAAAGAAATCACTTTACAATCACTAATATCAATGTTAAAATATGATATCAAAAATTGTAGATCACAACTTGGCTTCATAGTCTGTTTTATGTGTTTTTGGTAGTACTGCCAAATTCATTTTCAGCCTTTGTTTGGACTTGTAAAGTTAAAACTTCTGCATTGTACGTATTGTCATTTTCAAAACACAAATTGATAATTTTGGTAATGTATTAAAAGGTCACGGCACATATTCTACTTTCGCATATTACAATTATCTACCCTTGAGGATACTGTAATTAATGATTGTGACGTCATACGTTTGCGCGCGTAACGTCATGTTTTTAGGAGAAAACAAAGTGAATTTCGCTCACAAAATAATGACGTCACAATGAATACCTACCCGAAGGGAGGTAACTCTGTAATCTGTAGATTAACCCTTACGCCGACAGAACTTTAGTCGGTGAGACAAAACTTAATACGTGGAGTCATGTAGACGATAAATAACAGAGTCGGATCTATACAGTGTGCAGACGATTTATGTGTTCCATCTGTACGATT